>NC_058415.1:69939729-69953081 GCF_002201575.2 Neomonachus schauinslandi
CCTCCCACCCCACCCCCCACTCCAGCAACCCTCAGTTTGTTTCCTGCGATTAAGAATTCCTCATATCAGTGAGGTCATATGATACATGTCTTTCTCTGTTTGACTTATTTCACTCAGCATAATACCCTCCAGTTCCATCCACGTCGTTGCAAATGGCAAGATCTCATTCCTTTTGATGGCTGCATAATATTCCATTGTATATATATACCACATCTGTCCAGTATCCATTCATCTGTCGATGGACATCTTGGCTCTTTCCACAGTTTGGCTATTGTGGACACTGCTGCTATAAACATCGGGGTGCACGTACCCCTTCGGATCCCTACATTTGTATCTCTGGGGTAAACACCCAGAAGTGCAATTACTGGATCGTATGGTAGCTCTATTTTCAACTTTTTGAGGAACCTCCATACTGTGGAGAAAACGGGTTTTTTAAAAAATATAAAAATCACCTATCTTTCATCTTTAAACATACAGATGACCAGTGACACAGATCTGAAAGGATGGGTAGATTCGAGATGAGAGACTGTCTGGCTAGAGGGGAGTAAGCAAGTAATAGAGGAGCAAGAAAAGAGGACAGACAGGCAACTGGGGTCCAATGTGTAGAGTCTCCTGTCTTCCATGCTAGTTTATCTAATAATAATCATGCTGTTACTGTTGCCATTATCAAATCATCAAAATGTCTTCATATTCCTCCCTGTAAACTTGGATTCCATTAACCAACAACCTGTGGAGCCCTGGGGTCCAAGGACCCCAGGATAAGAATTTGGAGGATAAAGACAAGGAGCTGAGGACTCTCTGGCTGCGCCAGTCATTGTCATCCCACCAATGGGCCTCCACTCTTGAAGGGGCCCTTGGTCTCAGTCCCTAGCACTCCCAGGACCAACCTCATCAACCCCACCCCAACAGATATTAGCACTAACCAGGCAGTCTCTCTCCAGACACTGAAATCCAGAACGCAGGACTCCTCCTCCGAATTCCAGAGTCCTCAACATCAGAAGTCTGAATCCCAGCTCTAATAGTACCTCTCCTCCAAGATTAGGTCATGATAACTCCATCTTCCCCTGTTTTGAACCCAAGCCCTAAGCTAAGTGTTGTAGCTACTTCCATCAGTTTACCTTTTACTTCACTGCTCCCTTTTGCTTTTATCCCTCTAATAGCTACTTAACCAATTCTTCATATTAAATTCTGTTGAAATTTTGTATGGTTTCTACTTTCCTGATTGGACCCTGACTGAACAACAGCAAACAAGGGGTGTTTTCAAGTCACAGAGCTTCTAAAATCACTGACAAAGGTGAGCTCATCATTCATCTCCCCCATCCCAACCATTCCAAGCTCAAAAGGAACTTCTCTAACTTTTCACACCCATCATCCTTATTCCCTTTTCTCAAAAGTGTCCCCACTCCTTTTCAAGGCTAGGCAAGTAGTATCCTCCATGCTCCCCCAGGACCTCAACTTACTAGTACCCTTTCTATTACATCTGCAATCCCCAACTCTCTCACCCTCGATTACACTTTTCCCAGCCCTTAATTGTGCTAAAGATCTCTTCATACCACAGATCAAGTCTGTATCTTCTCTGAAATTTCTGGCAATTCCTCCACCCTCGCTCCTCCATCCTTTTGCCTCTTGGCTAATTACCATGCCCATGACTACCAGTATCAGAGAGCTCACTGATAACGCTGATTAGATCTACATGTCTAGCCCAGACCCTCCCCAAAGTGAACAATAAACCCACAGTTTCAACTTCCTGCTGTTATCACAAGAATGTCCCACAAGCACATCAAATACAACCTGGAAAACGAAGTATTGCTATTCTCCTATTCAAATGAGTTTCTATTTGAGGACATGGCATTTCTTCTACTCTCTCTGCCCTGCCCCCCGCCCCAAGCTGAAAACGGTCTTTCCCTTCTTTTTGCTCACATTTCATATTAAACTATTCATTTACTGGTTAGTTCCATCGCTTTTTGAATCCTTTGCATAGTGTGAAATCCATCATACGACCCGGTTTATGGCCCACATGAAACATCTAAGCACTTGGTAAGTGCAAGGATCTGAAGACAAGAGAGGACTCTGTCACTGCCTACACGGAGGTCACAGCTTAAAGGGAGAGAGAGCCATATAATATGCATTGGATGGAGAAGTACAGGACGCAGCTCCACGAAAAAGTCGTAGATGCGAGAAGCAGCGCCAAACACTCATCCAATCCACTAACAGCAGTCGCACATTAACTGGTTCGGCGGTACTGTCCACTCCTGCAAAGAATTCAGAAGCTGAGTAAATGTGCAGCCGGGGGAGCAACACATCGTCCCCGAATGCGCAGAGCCCCCGGATGGAGCAGGTG
This sequence comes from Neomonachus schauinslandi, assembly GCF_002201575.2. Classification (NCBI taxonomy): domain Eukaryota; kingdom Metazoa; phylum Chordata; class Mammalia; order Carnivora; family Phocidae; genus Neomonachus; species Neomonachus schauinslandi. Next base: position 69,942,071 of record NC_058415.1, read on the forward strand.
GCATGTCTGCAGAAAAAAAAGAACTCAAGGCTCAAGGACAGAGGTAGTCACGCCGCACTCCACTCCCGAGCCTCCTGCAGCAGGCAAAGGGTGCACGCTCCAGGGTCCCCTTAGGACATCCCGAGGACACGCCCGATTCCGTGCCCTCCACCCCGAACGCTCACCTGCGACGAGCTCCGAGGACCCGCAAACAGCGGTGCGTCCACCCTCTCTTCACCGGCCACGCACAGCTGGCCTTCCAGAGCCCGCGCGAAGCTGCACACACACACCTCTCCGTCCGCGACTCTCCAGCTTTCGGGACGCGCACGGGGCTGCCCGGCAGCTCGACCACGGGGAGTAATGGCTAAAGGTGGGCGGAGGGTCGACCCGTGAGACAGCGAAGAGCGAGCGAAGCAGGTGGGACACGCGCCCAGCGGCGAGGGAGTGACGACACGAGGCGGCGGGGGCGTTGCCGGCCTTCTCCAAAGCCCCGGCTAGCTAGAGGTGGGGAGCGGCGCTGCCCCTCCGTCCCTGTCCCCCCACCCTCCCGCCCAGGCTATGGCATTCGATCCCCGCTTTGACGTCGGACTCCAAAACAGTGCTAAGAAACTCCGGTGGCGGAGTTGGCTGGGCCAGGGAGCAACGCGCGTGCGCACGCCGCGGGCCGCAGGCCGCGCGCCGGAAGTACGCCCTCCTCCAGGGCCTGCTCGGAGGAAGTGCTCGGGTCTCATAGGGCGGGGGTGGTGGCGCCCCTGGTCGCCATGGCCACAGAGCCCGCGGCCGCCGAATCGACTGTTCCGTCGCTCGTGGATCGTTACTTCACTCGCTGGTACAAAGCCGGTAAGTGGAGAATGGTGTCGGCTTCTGTTCGGCCGCATTTGCCTGATGCTGTAGGGACGGTGGTGACAGGTCATGAGACACGCGCGTTTTCCCCGTCGCTTCCTCCCCATAGTAGAAGGAACTGGATCTCTGTTCCTTTCTAGGCGGAAGGAATGGCAGTCGCAAAGCCGTGGAGGGCTGCAGTACATGCGGGCGCACTTAGGAGCTGGCGTCGCGGTGCGAGTTGAAGGGTGGGTCGCTTGCGGGAAGATAGTCTAAGGTGAGGCACCACCCCTAGGGAAGGTGGATTGCAATCGCCCTGAATGCCTGCAAGGATTTGACTGGCTCAGTCCTACAGCAGTGGCGATACGTACAAAGATTTAAATGATCAGGTCGAAACTACGGTAGAGGCAGGGACGGAGAGGAGAACTGGGTTAGAATGGAGGCATTTAGAAAGCAAAATCTAACAGTTTTACTAAAAGTTGCTGGTGTCATATACTTGTCACTTGAAGTAGATATCGTGTTGTCCTGCTTTGTGTACCCAGTAAAAATCAGTGGTGGGAGCATCGTTGAGGACCCTTCTCTAACCCCTACTTGCTCCCTTTCATTCAGGGATAATAGGTGTACTTATTTTTTTAAATATTATGGCATACAATTTTTAAGCCAAATTTAGGGTGACCCGGTTTATCCAAAACTGAGGGGTTTCCCAGAATCTGAGACTTTCAGAGCTAACATCTAGACAGTCCTGGGTAAACCAGAAGAGTTGGTCACTCTAAAATTGACTGATAAAACATATGCTACTATATTATATAAAGAATGCATTGCTAATGGCAATTTTTCTAATAGAAATAATGAATGTACTCATTTTAAAGTGAGGATAAAGCAAGATGGAGCAAAGAGTTAATAATCATTTAATATTGAATGAATGATTCCATCTGGGCCAGATCTCTTTAAATACTTTACAGGAAGCCTTTATGTATATCTTTTTAAGTAATGAAGGGATACCAGTGATTAGTGTGTATTCAGTCTTCATAATTATCTCTACAAACCAAAGAAAAATACCACACAGTGGCAGTAAATATTGACCCAACAACCAACAGACTCATTCATCCTTCTAGATGTCAAAGGCAAACCCTGTGAGGACCACTGTATACTACAGCACTCCAACCGGTAAGCAAATTGGGAATTTTAAATTATTAAAAAAAAGTTTCTGGTATTGTAGCCTGGTATGGTCTTGGAATAAACAAATATTCATTAAATGATTATCTTCCACTGTGTTGAAATGGCGTTTATTAGAGGAGTCTGGCTGACAAGAATGAGCCTTTCAGTGCATACTCCAAATAAACTTGATTACCCAAACATCCAGATGGAGGACCACACCCTCAGCCAGCCACTGTGTGAAATAACCAGCCTGTGCCTAACCACAGTGAATTGCTGGGGCTCACAGAAAGGACTAGGGTAGATGCACAGGTAGTATCCTACACATACAGGGATGCCTTACTTTTTTCTCTTCTACCTCAGTTCTACCTAAAGACTTCTAGTACTCTTCCTTTTTCTGGGAAGGATATTCAGTTTCATTTTCTCCTCTTCTATTATTGCATTCCCTTCTACAGTTAAGCTCTAGCAGTAGCCAGAGGAAAATGCGGGGAAATGATAGTTTGACTAAACAAATGTCAGTTCATATATTTTTGTGCCAGTAGGAGTACTGTGTGGTATGAGGAAGAATTATACCAACCAATAACACAGCATCAAATTTTTGCTCCTTATAGAATATGTGTCATCACATTGGCAGAATCTCATCCAGTTCTTCAAAATGGAAAAACAATTAAAAATATCTCCTATCAAATCAGTACCAACTGTAGCAGACTTCAGAACAAGGTCTCTGGGAAATTTAAGCGGGTATGTTCCTGTCATTCTCTACTTAAATCTTCAATGTCTTAGTAATGATAAATCTAGTCAGTCTTAGAATCCAGTGATATATGCTCAGCATACTCCCCTGACAGTCTGATATGCCTATTTTTAATTTTTTTTAATTTTTTTATTTTTTTATTTTTAAAGATTTTATGTATTTATTTGAGAGAGAATGAGAGACAGAGAGCATGAGAGGGGGGAGGGTCAGAGGGAGAAGCAGACCCCCTGCTGAGCAAGGAGCCCGATATGGGACTCAATCCCGGGACTCCAGGATCATGACGTGAACCCAAGGCAGTCGCTTAACCAACTGAGCCACCCAGGCGCCCTGATATGCCTATTTTTTTAAAAAAAAATATTTATTTATTTATTTATTTATTTTAGAGAGAAAGCACAAGCAGGAGGGGCAGAGGGAGAGAGAGAAAATCTCAGGCAGACTATGTGCTGAGCACAGAGCGTGACAGGGCTTGATATCATTACCCTGAGCAGAAACCAAGAGTTGGACACTTAACTGATTGTGTCACCCAGGCGCCCGTGATGTGCTGATTTTAAGACTACTTTAACCCTAGGGGCACCTGGGTGGCTCAGTCGGTTAAGCGTCTGCCTTGGGTTCACGTCATGATCCTGGGGTCCTGGGATCGAGCCCCATGTTGGGTTCCCAGCTCAGCAGGGAACCTGCTTCTCCCTCTCCCCCCTGCTCGCATTCTCTTTCAATAAATAAATCTTTAACAACAACAACAAAAAAGAATACTTTAACCTCAAAGAAATTCTTAGACCAAAAAATAAGATTATTTCAGGAGGTATAGGATTTGTCATATTTTTAGTTCTGTACCACCATTCCTGTCATTCCCAGGGTGGAGGATGGGGAAGGCAGGCCTTTGAAAGGACAACTTTTATACCAATATAACAAGATATTTTGTCTCTTCTAGTTTTATTAAGCCAGTATCCTGAGTTCTATAAAATTTAAGTGACCAACTCTTCTTTACCATGTACTTTCAGATGTAAATTAAAAAAAAAAATACATCCTCAGGTAGTGAAAAAAAATCAGTCTGAAAAAAATACAGTATTTGCTCCTTACCATTTTCCATTCTTTAATCGTTGCCAATTTAATACATATCTAGCCACCCCCTGTACCTCCACACAGTGCTGGGTTGTACAGGATATTATCTCTACCCTCTACAACTTCAGGCAGGATGACACATTTTATTAGAGTATCACACCAAGGACAATTCAGTAACACTGAAGTATCCCGACATATGCACTTGGATAAGAAGGTTTCAGTGGATGATTCAGGTCCTTCATTTTCTGACTTGATACTAAGAGTTTCTGCTAATTACCCTCACTGTTGTAGGAGACCCTTGTTTATACTCCCCTTTGTAGGTTTGAAATTTTTCCTTGCTCAGGAAACACATGGACTTAGAAAAGCATGAACCTTTCTTAAAAGGTAAAGTCTTCCGGTGATGGGTATTAAGGAGGCCACGTACTGCATGGAGCACTGAGTGTTACATGAAAACAATGGATCGTGGATCACCACATCAAAAACCAATGATGTATTGTATGGTGACTAACATAACACAATAAAATTTAAAAAAAAATTAAAAAAGGTAAAGTCTATAGGGACACCTGGGTGCCTCAGTCGGTTGAGCATCCAACTCTTGATTTTGGCTTGGGTCATAATCTCAGTGTTGTGGGATCGAGCCCTGCATTGGGCTAGAGCTGAGCATGGAGCCTGCTTGAGATCATCTCTCTCTGCCCCTCCCCTCCAGTCCCCCCCACCTCCAGCTTCTTAAAAGGAAAAAAAGATAAAGTCTACAAATTACAAGTATAACAGTGTTTTGTGAAGTTCCTGTGATAAATCTTTGTCCAAAATAGTAACACTATTGTTACTATTGAAGAACAGAGGAGAACCTGCATATGGAACCCACTACAGATAAGTTTTGATTCTCAGCATTGCCAATCATTTATTCTCCCAAGGGAGGTGATAAAAAAGGGTCAAAACACTTATGCTCTTTTAACGTAAACCCAGTGATAGACACACCCTTTGGGACAAATCCCCAGCCCCTCCTCCCAAAAGTGAGGAGTCACACTGAGAAGTATTTTGAAATAAAGTACCCATATGCAGACGATTGAAGCCAATGTGGTAGCATCTGTATGCTGTCTAATGTTTTGAGTGGGGGGCACCTGGGTGGTCAGGTGGCATCTGACTCTTGGTTTCAGCTCAGGTCATAATTTCAGGGTCCTGGGATCAGGCCCCATGTCTGGTTTTGCGCAGAGCTTGAAGTCTGCTTTTCCCTCTCCCTCCTCCCACTCTGCTAGTCTCCCCACCCCCACCCCACTCACAAGTTCTTTCTCTCTCTCAAATGGATAAATCTTTTTAAAAAAAGAGAAAAAATAATGTTTTGAGTGGTAAAGAGTCATAGAGAATAGCATCTTGACCTCAAATACCCAAGTTAACTATAGGAAAAATTTCTGGGAAAATGAGCAACATAGACAGGCGTGCATCAGTTTCCCATGAGCTTCCTTGTAGATATTTGTCAGAACCTCACCAGATACATCGATGTGGAGTACGTGAAACAACCATGTCATAGCATTCAAAAACAGATGAATGTTAAAATATAGTATTTGCTTCTGGATTATAAGGATAATGGGTAAACTATTCTTGTTTGCTATTTAAAACTTTTCTGTATTTTCCCAATTTTCCTCAAAGTGCATTCTTTTTAATTAGAAAAATATCACTGCTTCAAAAAGTGTTAGTGACTGACCCTAATAAAGTTCCTTTATCTAGTAAGTTCTAATATAAAAATAAGTTAGGAATCTTAATGAAAGTAACTGTATAATATTGCTGTCATACTCTGTCATGTTGAATTTTGTATTATTGCTTATTGATGGATTTTCCTACACTTTTGAAATCTTCATGTCTGGCCATATGTAGCTTTCTCATTAAAGTTGATAAAATATATTCTTCATCTTTAATTAAACTACCTGTTATGTATCTTAGTCTGCTCTTTCCCCTAGAGCCTCTGATGGTACCTGGCCCATAGTAGGCGCTTACATAAGTGTTTGAATAAATGGTTTTTCAGTACTTAAGTTATTTTTATTTAAAATACTAGTTCCAGGAATATATTCTCTTATCACAATGAGGACTGCCTCTCAAAGGAAAGTGAACATATACATCACTTAATTACTTCTTCCCTTTTATTATCAGGGGGCACAGTTTCTAACAGAGCTTGCACCTCTGTGTAAGATTTACTGCTCAGATGGAGAAGAATATACTGTATCTAGGTGAGATACTTTTTAACCACAATTTAGGAGAAACAAAGGAGATAGTATTTTTCTTCAAAACAACTTTTTTTTTTAAAACAGCTGTGTTAGAGGACGGTTGATGGAAGTGAATGAAAACATTCTCCATAAGCCATCTATTCTTCAAGAGAAGGTAAAGGAGGCAGAAAAAAGTATAATCCAATCCACATACTTTTTATCTGATTTTACACATTTGACAGTACTAAATATTCTCTTTCCTTCCCAGCCATCCACTGAAGGCTACATTGCAGTTGTGTTGCCCAAATTTGAAGAAAGTAAAAGCATAACAGAAGGCTTACTGACACAGAAACAGTATGAAGAAGTCGTGGTGAAGCGCATGAATGCCACAACAGCTACGTCATGAGGACTGAGATGGGTAACGAATACCACGGCGTGCTTACCCCTCCCCAGCCTACGCGATGCGTGTGCTAAAGAACCACCATGTGTGACGCATGCTTCACACCCAGCCATCCGCAGAGAGGCCTGATCTTCAAACTTAACCTAGTTTCCCCTCTTCGTCTTGCATAACAAGCCTTGGTTCCCATTTTGTCCTCAGCCTCCCAGATCTGCCCTGCCCATGTACCCACTCTGTTCTTTTACCTTTCTTAACAACTGGCAAACAAAGGATGTTTTTCTGATTAAAAACAAAGCACTTTTTTTTTTTTTTAAGATTTTTTATTTATTTATTTGAGAGAGAGAATGAGATAGAGAGCATGAGAGGGGGGAGGGTCAGAGAGAGAGGCAGACTCCCTGCTGAGCAGGGAGCCCGACGTGGGACTCAATCCCGGGACTCCAGGATCATGACCTGAGCCGAAGGCAGTCGCTTAACCAACTGAGCCACCCAGGCGCCCTAAAAACAAAGCACTTTGAGGAAAATTTGGACAAGACAGATAAGTTTTAAGTAGCAAAGTAAAAATAATTTACCCATGATCTTGTAACCCACTGGTAAATACTACATTTTGACATGCTTCGGTTTGAATGTTATGGCATGGTTATTGTTTTTGCCTCAATTTTCCCTCAGTTTGAAGTTAAAAAAAAAAAACAGGCCTTTTTTACCCAATCTGCTTCCAAGTGACACTACCAAAAAGGCTGGTGTTGCCTCTTCAGCCCCAACTCTTCTCCCCTTAGGTCAGGGGAGAGGCAGAGTATACTTGGCCACTCCTTATGTGGCTCAGATGGCCTTCCTCTCTGAAACAAAGTCCAGTGTAACACTGTGGCTTCTTAAATGAGGGATACAGGAAAAGGCTTTGAAAACTACAAAGGGCTTTCCCAACATGGAAGTATTCTAATGCGGCGTAAAGCTGCTTATTACAATATGTATAGTGTAGTCGCTCAGTCTCACACTCTAGCTATGGGGTAGCCAGCCAAGAAGTTACTGAGAAGTTGCCATAATCCAAAGACACAGATGCCTCTGAATGGAACAAAAACTTGATCATCATCTAAACTGAAAAGGGAACTGATTTATGATTTAAGATTGTCTACTCATTTACAATGAATTTCAAATAAAAGGACTTTTTAAATTGTCATTTTTTTAAGGCTGCAGCACGTGTACATTTAAATATCTCTGTAGGGGAGCCTGGGTGGCTCAGTGTTAAGTGTCTGCCTTTGGCTCAGGTCATGATCCCAGGGTGCTGGGATCGAGTTCCACATCGGGCTCCCTGCTCAGCGGGGAGTCTGCTTCTCCCTCTCTCTCTGCCTGCCACTCTGCCTACTTGTGCTCTCTCTCTCAAGTCAAATAAATAAAATCTTTAAAAAATAAATATCTCTGTAAACAAAACAAGATGTAATTTAATACAGAAGAAATCACTTTACTTGTAAATGCCTTTGGTTCTCTATCCTCTTATGCTGTTGAAGTCATAAGTCATCCCTTCCCCACCCCCAATTACACCTAAATAAGAGAATTTTCTCATATCAGGTATGTAAAACTATTTATAAATAAAATCTAAAAGTTATTTTTGATTGACAAGAAAAACTTCTTGTAACTTGAGTGCCAGCATGACAGTCCCTTAAATATACTCACCAGACATGACATAGGTAATAACTCTACAAACACCTACAATGACGGTGCTATGAACTGGAAATGTAAGCACAAACCAGCAGATCCCCATTTTGTGTAGCATAATGATTCCTGAAGACATCAGAAAACAAAGATACTAAAGATAGTAAAAGAAATACATATTTTACATGTAACATTACCTCACATTGTTCTCCCATTATTTCTAATGTAATTTTAAGGAATATTTTGGTTTCAAGGAATAAAAATCATGCTTGATAATTTTTATAGAAGAAATATAAAGGTCATTAAGCCAAGTGTATCCCATTTTCTCCCAAAGGCTTATGGTAAGTTCAAGTTCCCTTCGATAAAATATTGACTAGCTAATTGGTAGTACTGTGGTTCTTCAGGATCTTGTGAATATTGATTGTGATAGCTGACCCAGATACCAATCATCAAACAAGCTTATATAACTACTGCCATTTGGCAAGTGACATTTTCTATCAGATTTCAAAATGAATTTCACAGTATTGGGATACAAGCACTAGCAAGAGTTCAAAACAGTTATACTATACTGTAAGGACTGAACATATAAACCAGATCCTTCAATCAAAGCCCCAACCCAAACAAAAAGAAGAAAAGCTTTAAGCCCTAAAATTAAAATGTTTTATAATGAACATTCCAAAGGCACATATACAAGATGCACAATTATTCAGAATTTATTTTAAACATCTTCGTTCCATTGTTCTCTGTCTCGTATCTTCCATTCCATCAGTCAGTATAAAGGGTGGTTCAAAGACTATTTTTTTACACAGGTAAGACAGGCTTAGGATTCCAGCTAATATTGAAGGCAGACAGACCAGCCAGCTATGGTAGGAGAAGTGTAAGCCATCTCCTAGCGAGTTCCTGGAGGATTCTGTGGAGTGAGCTCCATGACCCTGCCTTTGGGAATGGCGGGGTGGGGGGCCAGGGAGATGTGCAGCACAGCAGAGAGCCTATGCTCTGAGATGCTTGTTAGAGAACAAACGTGTGCTCCTAACATGGGTGATCTGTGACAGGACAGCGAAGAGGCCAGTCACAATTGTGGACAGAAGGACTGAAGAAAAGTCCACAGATTTAAGGAAACCCCTGTGTTCACCCAGACAACTATGTATTTCCTGCTGAAAATTAGTGTTCTAGATGATAAGCTTAAATAAAAACAGAAAAGAGGAATTTAAGGTATTTTATGCCAAAGGTGAGCACATATTCAAAATAGCTTCTTTGGATTAAACTGTCATTAAGACAGCTGGGATATTTGGTTTGACTTTCAACATTATTAATGGCAATGTCCCATTGTAAATTCACACTGCAATTAGGAATGTAGCAACTACCGTGGCATTTATTAGCTGTTAAAAAGCATCACAGTCAGTTTCATGATCAGAAAATAAAGCAAGATTTCATAATTGTTTTTTTTATAAAACTGTTGAATTTCTGAAAATATAAAGGATCATTTGCTTTCTAAAAATATCAGCTTTGCCGCATGCTGTTCGAGAAATCTGACCCCAAAAGCTTCTCAAGTTTTACCATCCACGGAGTCTTTATTTGTAACTGAGACCCATCTGTTATTTTCCATCTGAAGCTGGAAAGAGTTAAGACAATTAGTTTCTACTTTACTTTCAAAATAAAAATTGCAAAATTAAATAGTAGCTATTTCTTTTGCATTTTTCTGGAAACTAGTTTTTAAAATGTGATTTTCAGACAGAAAACCCATCTTACCTTCTTTAGCAGTTTATAACAAAGTGAGAGAAGTTGGACCAAAATAGCCATCATGGATCTTGTCTTTATAATACACTTATCAACCTATAATGACAGAAAGCAAGCAAATAAAATTCTACAAAGGGTACTTCAAAAGACTGTATTATTAATTACATTTTAACCTGATAAAATTTCTTCATTGTAGAAATTTAAAGGATCTCAAAAGGCATATGGATTAGGGCACATGAGTAGACTTGAGGCCCCAGAACACAAGTGCAGGGCCTGCTGCCCAGGTCTCCTGCCCGCTTCACGGAACCCCAGGAAGAATGGATGGAGAATCAACCTGTTCTATTTTGAGCTGTTTAGGCACTTCTTAAAACACTCCAAAGTGCGGCAGTGAACCCCCTACTTTGCAACTTCTGGCACTCTGCTTTGCAGGCATAAGCTAAATTCCCTAAGACAAACAACGGGAGCCCCTACTCTGAGGGATTTGTGCCCCAGTTAGACATGTGACAACCTCAGGATTTAAGGGTAGCTGCTCAGCGTGGTGGAATTAATCATGTCCAAAAAGCTGATTTATGGAACGCCTGGGTGGCTCAGTCGTTAAGAGTCTGCCTTCGGCAAAAAAAAAAAAAAAAAGGGGGGGGGGCACCTGGGTGGCTCAGTTGTTAAGCGTCTGCCTTCGGCTCAGGTCATGATCCCAGGGTCCTGGGATCGAGCCCTGCATCGGGCTTCCTGCTCTGCGGGAAGCCTGCTTCTCCCTCTCCCACTCCCCCTGCTTGTGTTCCCTCTCTTGCTGTGTCTCTGTCAAATAAATAAATAAAATCTTAAAAAAAAAAAAAAAAAAGGGTCTGCCTTCGGCTCAGGTCATGATCCTGGGGTCCTGGGATCGAGCCCTGCATGGGCTCCGCTCCGCAGGAAGCCTGCTTCTCCCTCTCCCACTACCCCTGCTTGTGTTCCTGCTCTCGCTGTCTCTCTCTCTGTCAAATAAATAAATAAAATCTTTAAAAAAAAAAAAAAAGAAAAGAAAGCTGATTTATCTGGTGAACCTACTGCTCCCTGGGGTCAGTTACAACTACAGATGATAAATGATTCTTGCAATCGAGGCATGAAAAATGGAAGTAAATTGCCTGTCTGTGGGTAAGAACACTCTGAGGAAAAATGGGCTAGAAGCACACCTGATAAATGTGAAAGTTTCTCAAGTGTCTCCCGAGTAACGCTTTTTTTACCTTTTTACCTTTAGAAACACTTGATTTTGCAAAGGTGTCTTAGTTACTG
>NC_058415.1:69953091-70113679 GCF_002201575.2 Neomonachus schauinslandi
TCATCATCTTTCAGCTGAAATATAATTTAGGAAGTTATAACAACTCCAACAAACACCATCTTTTAAACCTTAAATACCCTTACACCTTAATAATATACCCCCCAAGTGGGTATTCATGACATCACCATCAAGACCAAGCAAGCAGACTTGCATTACCTGTTTTGAGAAAACTTGTACACTTGAAGTAAGCTTTAAGCCCTCTTCAGCAAAAACCTAGTGGAAAAGAAAAGTATCACTACTTAGATGTATATCTTACAGATAGTTCATAAGAAATATACTCATGGCTAATTGTCATATTGAATTTTAAAAGTAAACCTAAACATAAAAGGTCTGTCGTGGAACTCCTGAAGCTTTTCTCCTACCCAGGAAACACAAATGTTTAGCTGTATTCAGAAGGAGATTTCTCAGGCTTGATGCAGAATCAATCCCTGGAGAGGCTCCTCTACACCTGGACACCTCCAATTACTCTGGAGGGTCATAAAGACCTATGATGCTTAGCCATACAAATTAACCATACAAATTATGTCTGGGCTTCTGGAAGGATCTGGAGCTCATCTTATAATACCCCAACTATAAAGGGTGATGAATTGTGGAACATGAGGTCAAAGGGTTAGGACTTTCCTACTTCCACTAAAATTTGTCACCCATATACATTCCTTAACCAGCCATTTGAGAGGACCAATTTAGATTGGTTCTTGAGTATTCACCATGCATTTTACAATTTAGTGAAGAGAACAGGATGATGCCAAAGAACAGTGGAAAAATAAGGCTGGACAGATAAGATAGGAATATTTCGGATGCTTATTTTAAAATAGTAACAGAATGTTTCAGAGTAAGAGACACCAGGGGAATAAAGGGTAGGAGTCAGCTTTAGATGGCAGCCATAAAAAAGAAGAGAATGGCAATATGAGGGTGGTTTGTGAAGAAAACTAAAGTGCTTGGTAATGAATTAGATAAAGAACATGAAGAAGGAGGCAATGCAGCGTTAACCTTAACACTCTATCCAACACCTTGCTATCATTGGATGAACTGATCTCAAGGTCAAATAATCCTTTGCTCTCTTCCTTATCCTTTAAAAGGGAGACCAATGAGTTTTACACATAGATTCTAACCAAACAGAATGACTCATTTACCCATACGTTCCTCATCATCCTACATTACCACTTTCTGTTTACATCTCTTCCCTTCTGGCCTGCAAACCCCATGGGGGCAAGATCCATGTCTATCTCCTGGACTATCATGGTTTTACAACCACCTGAAAGCTGATGACTCCCCAGTCTCTCTCTCCATTCTTGAACGATCCTGACACCAGTCTTTTACATACTACTTGAGCAAAACAAAATGCTTGATTTCCACCCTCTAAATCTGGTTTTCTCCCTCAGTGTTCCCTAGCTCAGTAAATGGCACTACGATTTACCCTGGTGATCAAGCCTTTTAAACCCTTTTAAAACCTAAGTTCGATCCTGCCACTGCTCCTCCAAACCCTCAATGGGTTTTCCCTCATACCTGAAAAAAAAGTCAAAGTTCTTCCCAGGACTACGGAGATGTCATGCCTTACCACTTTCCTTCTGGTTCACTCCATTCCATCCACATTTGCCTCTTTATTTTTCTTCAGACCCCTCCAGCCTACCCCAACATCTCAGGGCCTTTGCACTTGCTCTGTTTGCCTAAAATACCAGATATCCATCCAGATCACTCTCTCATTCATTAATATCTCTACTCAAATGTTACCCCCTTAGAGAGGTCTTTTCTTGCCAGCCTTCTATCACCTTTCTCTCTTTATCTTTCATGATTTTATCTCTAAATGCTTATATATAGGCACCGCATACTTAACCTTCTCCTGCCTACCTCCTCCCACTAGAATGTAAGCTCCAGGCCAGCATTGGCTTTGTTCTGTTCTCTTTTCTCCACAGAGGTCTTCCCCCCAGGATCTGACACACAGTAGAAGCTCAATAAATACTTGATGAGCGCTTCATGTCCATCAGTAGACAATTCAGTAGACACCGGTTTAATGAATAAGCTCACACAGGAGGAAGGTGACTAGTGGATCTTTTGCAGTGAAATACCCCCTGTGGTGTGGTATGATTTCAAATGGATATGAGCCAAATGGAACAGAGTGAATCCAGAATTTATTCCAACTGTTTTAAGGGAAATCGCTTATCTACAGTCGACTTTATAAAAAAATACAAAAGAAGTATTTTCTAGAAATCTTCTGACTCTGATGATAATCATCCTCCCAAGCTAAAATCCCTTTCCTGAAGAGGCTCAGGTGGCAGCACATGGGAATGCCAAAGGAAACTACTAAAGGTAAGAAAGTGATAGAAATGACATATTTCAAATGTACGAATGCCCTTGGTTCTAGAAAAGCAAACAAACTACCGTGAGAGTTAGGGCAAGTATTCTTGCAACCCACTTGCCAATCTAAGGCCTCTAACTGAGGGAGAAGAATTCAAGATGGGCCTATGTGGAGTTCCATTAGACACACTGGGGCACAGGGGTGGGGGTGAGCATGTCTGTCCCTCCTTGAATGCCTTAAATCAGCAGGAACATGGAAGGAAAGAAGGAAACTATACCAAGTACCCTCTGTCTCAAGCCTATGACAGATGCTTTCTCATGCGTTGTCCTCATTTACTCAGTATCATTCATCCAATCCAATAATGAAGAGGCCAAAAAGCCTTCCTAGCACTCAGGAAGGTATCCAGGATATGCGCCTGCTGACAGGATACTTCCACCTACTTGGGAAACCTATAACTTATTGCACATATTGACTGTCAACAAAGCCTACTCTGCTTTATCCTTATAGTATTTGAATTTTACATAAGATATCCAAAAAAAAAAGTTCCACAAAATGCTACTGCAAGCCATCTGCTTTTCCACTTTTCTCTATACATGTGTGTGCATAGGTAAGCATACAAACATGATATGGTAAATCATTTCGAAAATCTGTTATTACCCACTTTTAGCCCAGAATTAAATTAGTAGCATAAAATGGAAATAAAACATACCTCTAGTTGATGAATTAAATCCTGGGAAGTTTTCAGTGGCCCCTCTCCTCTGAAATAAAATGAATTATCAAGGAGATCTAAGAAAAAGTTATTGTCTGAAAATTGGTTTCATAACATAAAACTTCTAGAGCATTTTGTATATTAATAGATCCCAAATTTTGAAGAGTAATATTGAATAGAATAATAATATTGTGACTTTATTCTTGAATAACTTTAATATTTAACTATTACTTCTTAGGGCACTTTAAAATTTTTCAGTGAACATTATATATGTTAATTTTATAACGTAAAGAAATTTAAAATCGACAAGTAATATTTAAGTTTTATTTTTCCTTTTTAACCTTTTTCATTTTGCTTCATAAATTAAATACATGAGATCTGACAATATGTCTTAACCAAAGGCCTTTGTTACATAATGTTAAGAGGATCAGACCAAAACTCAAAAAATTCTCATTTTTAATTCTAAAACTTTGACAAGGCATGTCATTTAAGTTTCAGCGCTGGGTATATAAAATAGTCACAATATTTGTGCTACCACTCTCACCAGCAGACTAGGGAACATCAGATTGAAAACTACCAAGAAGAACCAAGACCTCTACAAACAAAAAGCAAACCACAGCAAAGAGAACAGAATGCATTAAGAAGAGCACTAGACTAGGCATGAATCAGAAGAAATCTAATAACCAATTCTGCCCTCAACATCTGTGACATGTGAACAAATTATTCCTGTTCTCTGATAAACCGCTGTGATCATCAAATGAAATTATGAAACAGAAACCACTTAAAGACCTATGAGGCTCTGGTAAGTTTGAAATTTTTTTAAGGAAAAATGTACTAGTAAATCTTAAATATATAAATTATCAAGAAATAGGGATGCCTGGCTGGCTCAGTTGGTAGAGCATCTAACTCCTGATCTTGGAGTTATAAGTTTGAGCCCCTTATTGGGTGTAGAGAGTACTTAAAAATAAAATCTTTAAAATTATCAAGAAATATGAATTATCACCTATAAATTACTAAGAAACTGTATAAATTGTTAAGACAACCTTAAACAGCAGCCTGAGGAAAAGCTATAAAATTGCCCAGGAAAACTGTAAAACTGGATACTGTGAAGGCTAACAGATGGGTCTCAGAAACAAGGGGTGCTTGGGTGGCCCAGTCAGTTAAACGTCCAACTCTTGGTTTTGGCTCAGGTCATGATCTCATGGGTCATGGGATTGAGCCCCACATTGGGCTCCCCCACTGGGCGGGGAATCTGCTTGAGATTCTCTCCTTCTGCCCTTCCCCCTATGCACACACATTCTCTCTCTCTCTCTCTCAAATAAATAAATCCTTAAAAAATATTTTAAAAAAAGAAACAAGCAACTAGATGAGGCTGGTAAACCACAGGTATTAAGGGAAAACAGAAAAAAATGTTGGGGAAAAACATATGCTGACAGTGTGGGTAGAAAACAAAGCCAGCTTGAGATTTTACCACAGATATACCAAGATGTGTCAAAATGGCACAACGTGTTACCCATTACAGAAAAGCCATTTTCTTCCCTGAACTGAGCATTCCTGTCTAATAACTACGTCTCATAACAAGTCCCATTCCACAGAGCTTTAGTTATTCCTACCCCTCATAATGCAGCTCCTCATGCTTCCTAGTCTCCATGGGATGCATGTCATCCCTTACCAGAATCCACTATCCTGACTCTGAAACAAAAAATGCTGACCATATCACCCTGGAATATTCTGAAACAAGAAACAAGAAATAAAAGAGGCAGTTAAAAATGTAAACAAAAAATTCTACTGAGGAATCCTCTGTTTAGGAAGATTTTCTATATCAAACTACATTTACTTAGTGATAATGATATTCCTCCAGTTTTCATTGGTGAAAAACAAATTTTTGTTTAAAGATCTGCTGATTTTTATCCCAGGAGTTAACTAGCATGATTGCAACCAAAGGTCAAGATCTTTGTTATTCCAGCTAATCTGTGCACATTTGGTGTATGTGAACGAAGGAGTTCCACTTTACTTTCTTCTGCAAATCTGACTCTTCAGATTTTAAAAAGACAGGAACTAAGAAAAAAAGGTCAAAATTGCGTTAGGAAGACTCAATCCCAGGAGAAGCTTGCAAAGAAAAACGACTAAGCACAAAGGAAGGAAACCACCGAAGAGGAAAGGTCACCCATGCTGGAAAGTATGGTAAAGTATTAACAGATGGCTGCTAAACAGAGGCCAAGTCACTCAGCTCCTATCACTTCTGCACCCTCCAGAAGAATTTTCTATCTTGAAAAGGTAGAGGACTTCATCAAGAGGGAAATGAATGCTCCTTCCTCACTCCTGATCTTCCTTCCATACAAAGGCATCTTCACTAGCATAACCTCCCTCACTCCCTCCCATAGAAAGGTATGGGCATTTATTTAGCTTTTCAGTCTTTTTGGTGACTTTGCAAAAATAAAATTGGATGTGGTAGGCCTTTCCTTTCTCCTTTTTCTCTTGGAAGTAAAGCTGCTTTTGGGAGACACCTGCTCTGTCAGTTATTTTAAGATACATTCTGTCCCTGTAGAGTAAGATTTCTGAATTATAGAGATCGTTTTTAAAAACCTACTTGTTAGTGGATATAAACTACATTATCCAATAATAGCTTTATCAATATAAAGGTTACGGCCCCTACTTGCCTATTCTTTTGCTTTTCATTTTGTTCAGAAATTGGGTAGGAAAAAGGGTGCTATTTATTGAACCCCAATGCCCACACAGCTGTGGAGATCCTAACTACTTTAATTGAGTTTAGACTCCAGATGAGGGGTGCCTGCGTGGCTCAGTCAGTTGAGTGACTGACTCTTGGTTTCATCTCAAGTCGTGATGAGATCGAGCACCAGGTCAGGCTCTGCTCTCAGAGGGCAGTCTGCTGGAGATTCTCTCCCTCTCAGTCTGCCCACTCCTCCCCCCCCCGCCCCCGCTCACAGGTGCATGCTTTCTCTCTAAAAGTAAAGAAATCTTTTTTAAAAAATGAAAAAAAAAAAAAAAAAAAGACTCCAGATGAAATAGATTACATTCCAGAATACTGAAACAACTTGCAGGTGTGAACCACTGCTGATATTTTCAAAATCAAAATGAGTAGGAGAAGAGCCATAGCACTAGAGATATCAAATATTTTCCAGAGTTCCAAAAATAAAAAAGATAAGATTTCAGAAAATTAGTGAAAAGTGTGAAGTCATTCCTTGAGAAAATTCTAGAACAGATTATTGAGCAGATAACAGATAAATGTTTACAATATGGAATTACTATACCATATGTATAGATTATTTTAACAGAAGATTGTGGAATGTGATCAACATGGACTTCAATGAGGCATTTGATCAAGAGTCTTGTTATGCGGACAAGACAAAGAATGTAGGTCATGCAATAGTAAAGTCAGGGAAATTCTCTGCTATATAATGAACACTGATTCATGGAGACTTGGCACCCTATTGAGGTGGTAGTCCTTATGGTTCTATTCTTTGATCTGTATTATCTAATCAATTATCAGTCACTTGCATAAAGAGTTTAAAAGACATGTTTTCTAAACTTACTGATGCTTGCTAGGAGAGAGAATGATACATTGAATGACAAAAATCAGGATGCAAAATTATAACGACTGGGTGGCTCAGTCATTAAGCATCTGCCTTTGGCTCAGGTAATGATCCCAGGGTCCTGGGATCAAGCCCCGCATCGGGCTCCCTGCTCCACCGGAAGCCTGCTTCTCCCTCTCCCACTCCCCCTGCTTGTGTTCCCTCTCTCGCTGTGTCTCCCTCTGTCAAATAAATGAATAAAATCTTTAAAAAAAAATTATGAAAAGAACAGGACACAAACCTGGAGGGGTTATCTTCTAAATCTAAATCCTAATTAAACGTCTTCTTGTTGTATTCACTTAAATATCATAAGAACTTAGTCTTTTTTACCAAATATTTGAAATTGACTTTAACCTATCAATGATTTAACATGAGTTTTTCCTTACACCAAATATTATTAAACTGATTTAAAAGGATCAAGTGTAACTACATTTACCTAGTAAATAAATACAGAGAATAGGCCATACTGGACATGTTGCGCCCATTTCGAACAATCTCATTTTCCTGATCCTCCCATTTCTTGATCTCACAGTTGACATCGGAGGTAAGCAAACCCAGCTTAAGTCCAAGCTTTGCTATCTTGGCTTGCTCCTATAAAATACACATTTTAATCACCACAATATTGTCATTATTGATGTAAAAGGAAGATTAGAAGTAAGACTGTTAAAAGAAAAAGGTCTTACCTCAGAGTCAGGCTTGTCTGGCTTTAATGATTTCAAGTTTGCGTTATTCTTCTATGACAATAAAAAGATTAAGACATCTTAAAAAACAGTACAGCTAATTGTGAGGAAGTACAATAGTAATAGAAAACAAATTACCTATAATAAAATTTTAACTTAAACATTTTCAGAACATACTTAAACTATATTAAATTAAGTTGAAACAATTATTTGCAAATACTCTTCTAGCATGTAAGTTCAGCTTTGAATAGGTAAGTAGTCAGAAACCCGGGACCAGGGAAAGCAGATCAGTCCCAGAAGGATTTAAAGACTTCTGCAGTCTTCTCAGAGTCCAGTTATTATACCTCCAAACATTCCTGGCCCCTCTGTTATTTTTATGAAATGATGTCATTAAATTAGCCACTATATGTAGTTTTCCACATGTTCCTAATGTTATGACTCTGGAGCTCAATTCCTTTAACCAATTTGCCCTTTGAAGGCAAAATTTCAGCACCCTAGGGTCATTGACATCTCAGTTCCGAATACTCTACCCAGGCTGTATAGGAGATTATACTTAGAATATAGTACTTCATATTTGAATCAACATATTTGATGGGCCCCTATTTTTGAAACAGCAAGTTTGTTTCTGTGTAAGCTATATGGAACTCAGAATATAGTTCCCCAAGGAAAGGCTAAAACATTATAGATAGTTAGGTTAGCAAGCTAGCCCACAGATTCCTATTTACGTGAAGAATAGAGGGGCGCCTGGGTGGCTCAGTCGGTTAAGCAGCTGCCTTCAGCTCAGGTCATGATCTCGGGGTCCTGGGATCAAGCCCCGCATCCAGCTCCCTGCTCAGCGGGGATCCTGCTTCTCTCTCTCCCTCTGCCTCTCCCCCTGCTTGTGCTTTCTCTATGTCAAATAAATAAACAAATAAAATCTGAAAAAAAGAAAAAAAAAAAGAATGGAAACCACTACCAATGGCAATGTTTCTTTGAAAAATATATGCAGAAGGTCTCAGGAGATGGCAGCCCAGGTTGGCCATTCCCCCCAATCTGAGGTCTGGCGGAAGCTCCCCTAATTGGGGCAGGAGTTCCAGAATGGCCAGGGCTACTGTACATAAAGGGGTAGGAGACGCTGGTTGCCTTTTTTGTTTTAACATTTACTCAAACTCTAAACACACACACACATACACACATTGAGTAGATGTACACAAAGTATAAATTATAACATAATAAAACAAAATACCCAGCCCCCTTAGCTTAAG
Source organism: Neomonachus schauinslandi (assembly GCF_002201575.2). Taxonomy (NCBI): domain Eukaryota; kingdom Metazoa; phylum Chordata; class Mammalia; order Carnivora; family Phocidae; genus Neomonachus; species Neomonachus schauinslandi. The sequence continues at coordinate 69,961,614 of NC_058415.1, forward strand.
AAACAGGTCATCATCAATACCTTCCAGGTATATGTGTATCCCCTTGTTTTTTGTTTCCCTTATTATTACCACAACTTGATACTTCTGACCAGCTCTTCTGTCACCAGTTTCACTACAGAACAGAAGAGCCTCAACTTTTCCTTGTTCTTCTGTCTCACAGTTTATATTTACTCATTTAACATAGCCCTTTTGAGATTTTCTAATGCTGCTTACTATAGAAGAAATAGGACAGAAAATGAACGTGGGGAAACTATAAAGCCGCATACATGTACAAATATGAGCTGCCCCTTATGTTCACTGGAAAATACAGATGATCTGTGTTCTCTCTGGCCCCTCCTTGTATAGAGAGTCACATCACCTGTATCTTCCTCCTTCATCTGGTAGACTATAAAGCAGGTGATAAAGCATTTAAGACATAGCTCGAGGTTTTGAGGGTTTATTTTATTTAGAATTTTACAGCCTATCTTATTTTTTTTAATTCAGTTGTGTTTTCATTATTTTTATTTTTACTTTTACAAATGATTATTATCAAAGTGTTTACTGAAGACTGAAAGGGAGCTGCCTGACAAGGTGCAGAAACCATCTTCATACATGTCACCAAGCTGGCCACCTAGTGGGACACTATTTTGGACTGCAGTCAGATGCATTAGTTTCAGTTTCAAATTTACAATTTGGGTTCTGAATAAAACATTCCAGAATGTACAAAACTCTTCTACTTACCATTGGCTTTGGAAGTGACAGGTAGCCATACTTCTCTCCTACAAATAACACATATAACTTAAAACAAATTTTCTATTAGCGTATTTTCTATTATTCACATTTAATTTTTTTAATATGATTATATAGGAATGGTAGTACATTAGTTTTGATAATTTAGGCTATTAATTACATGTGTTTCAGAAACAAAATTGTAATTTGGTGAACATGAAGGCTGTCAACAGTTATATCTCTAAGGTACCTGGTTGGACAATCTCTCCCTCCCCCAATGTAATGGCAGAAAGGCACAATTTCTCTGTGTTATTTACTTATATTTATTTACAACAAGCTTCCTTCATAGTGAAATCTTTCACAGCGGCCTGCCTCCAATGAAACCAGATTCTTCTTTTATCAGTACCAGTTATCAATGCTTGCTTCCTTTTCTGTGACTATCAAACCAAATCACTTACACCTAAATTCTTAAAGTATTCTTCCAGTCAAACAGAGCAACTCTAGTGTACAAGATAGGAAGAGGAAGTAAACCAAATACAGTCTCTTGGCTGTGAATACATGCAGGAAGCACAGTAACTGAGGAAAGGAAGGAGACATGTGATGCCCACTTCACCCCTGCGCTTCCCTATTTCAAACTTCTAGATCATGTATAAAGTCAGGTTACAATGGATGGTAGATTGTTTTCAAAGCCTAGTTTGTTCATAGGGGAAAGGATTCACAATAAGATTGAACAGTAATTGCTTCTTGATTTCAAGGAATGGGAGTTTGTTCAGCTATAATATATTAGGTAGAACCATATGAAATTGCTGATACTCAACCACTCTGAAATACAAAAATAGCAATTTCATACAGTTTCACCTAATGAAAGTAAATACAGTGTAAGAGCATTAAATCATACACTTTCTTATAGAATGACTGTTACATGAACAGGGTGAGCCTATTCATAACATATTTAAATTTTCATCTAGAACTGTGCTGTTGAATATGGGATCCACCAGCCATGCATGACTACTGAGCAACAGAAACATGACCGGTCTGAATTGAGATGTGTTGTAACTATAAAATACATACTGGATTTTGAAGATTTAATATAAAGGGGAAAAAATGTAGGAGACCTCATTAATTATTTTTAAGTATTGATTATAAACGGAAACAATTATCTTGGATACACTGGGTTAAGTAGAAAACATTGAAATGAATTTCACCTGTTTCTTTTTAAATTTTTCTTGTGCCTCCTAGAAAACTTTAAAGTACATATGTATTTTATATTTCTGTTGGACAGTGCTGATCTAGAAAATGAACTGTCATTACGGGTCAGCCATTGGTACTCGGGAATAGCTTTATGGTTCAAATCATTTCTTTGTAGTGTCGGAATAGTAAGGGAATTTTATTAATGATTTTCTGTTCTCAGAATTGTGAGAGAAAAATAAAACTTAAAGACATTATTTCCATGCCTTGTCTCCTAGCGCTAATATAAAAAGTGCCTGATTTGGCTGTGAAAGATTAATAGAAGACTTTGTCATTTAGAACCTCAAAATTCACCATTTATCTTAATTCAAAGTCCAAATCCTGTCTATAATAGCCCTAAAAAGTGGTCTTAATAAGCTGCAGAAACGAGCATAATCATTACTTAAGCATAACTAGCTTAGGCATGAGCAATCTTGTATTATTTACCCTTGTGATCCTCCATAGAGCCTATGACCCTGACATGTTCACATTTTCTCTACAAGGGAAAAAAAAAGCCACCTATCTTAGTAGCCCTTATTTCTCCGAGAAAACAATAGAGATAAGAAACCAGGGGCGCCTGGGTGGCTCAGTTGGTTAAGCGACTGCCTTCGGCTCAGGTCATGATCCTGGAGTCCCGGGATCGAGTCCCGCATCGGGCTCCCTGCTCGGCAGGGAGCCTGCTTCTCCCTCTGACCCTCCCCCCTCTCATGTGCTCTCTCTCTCTCTCTCATTCTCTCTGTCTCAAATAAATAAATAAAATCTTTAAAAAAAAAGAAAAAAAAAAAGAAAAAAGGAGCCTTTCTATAATCTGGTTTTCTAGCATTACCATCACCAATTAATCACTGGCACTTCCAGTCCCCAAGGCTGTCTTACAGACACTTTGTTTTGCTCCATATTCCCATCATTTAGTTGGACTCAGAATGATTTGCATATGTGAGGATAACTGCAAAACTGATCATTCTTCAAGACAGCTTTTCCCCAAATGCTCTGCGGGTAAGGTTATCCCTCTTTCCCCAATTCCAATATAAGCCAAGTTTAGCTGATAAAAAAAAAAAAAAAAAAGTTGATAAAGATACCAAAAATCATTAATCTGAATCATTTTATAATTAATTTTATAGCTGTTTTTTTTTCCATACAAGCCTAATTATTGCCATTGATTCTAAGCAGAGCAAATACATTGACTCAGTTACGTTTAGCTCTTGTATCAAATTAAAGAAGTGGCATTAACAAACAATTTCTATCTCTGATGAAAACATGTTATAAACATTAGAAGTAACTGGAAAAACAGGAATATTTATGGGGAAAACACAGTCAATATTTGAATTATAAACCTGTTTTTCAAAGCACTGTTTTCACAGGGGTATCATAAGTTTAATACTCCCAAAATCCTTTGTTTAATATTCCCTAAATCAACACCACAACTGTACCATTTTTACTTCTCACCTTACACCTTCACATAAACTAAGTTCAGGGTTAAGCTCAAGAGCCCCTCTGATCTGATGGGAGTACCGAAATGATCGCTTATTTGCTGCTCTCATTTTCACTATCCAGAGCTCTTCTGCATCTTTACAAACTAAAGCTAATTTCCCAAGGACAGAAAAGCCTCACTATTTCACTAAAGATGTGCTATGTAATTCCCTATTAGAAGGTCCCACAGGGGCACCTGGGTGGCTCAGTCGTTACAGCGTCTGCCTTCGGCTCAGGTCATGGTCCCAGGGTCCTGGGATCGAGCCCCGCATCGGGCTCCCTGCTCTGCGGGAAGCCTGCTTCTCCCTCTCCCACTCCCCCTGCTTGTGTTCCCTCTTTCGCTGTGTCTCTCTGTGTCAAATAAATAAATAAAATCTTAAAAAAAAAAAAAAAGAAGGTCCCACAATTAGCTTTTTTGATTCCGGAAGGTGCTCTCTATGGCATTATCAGAAAGATCATGTCCCCAGACCCACTGAAAATGAATCGCTAACTACTGAAGGATAGGCAATTAGCTAACCACAGGAGTAGGATTGGGGTATTCTAATCCAAACCCAGTTGTCATCCTCAAACTCTCCCTTACCTCTACATTCAATTAATCAGCAAATCCTACCAATATGACCTGTAAAATTCTTCTTAAATCAGTCTTCTTATCTCCATTTCTACTATCATCATTTCATTATCTCTTGTCTGGATGGGTCACTCCCTTGTTTCGAACTCCATGTCCCCCAGATAAGCTCATATTTATCCACAAGCATGTTCCTCCTTCTATGCATCCCATTTCGGTGAACAGCACCTTACACATCCAATCTGCCAAGTGATAAAACAGGCGCAGAGCTATGGAACAGGACCATTAGGTACATCCCTATAACCTGAAGCCTAGTCATATTAATTCTAAGATGGTTCAAACAGAACAAGAGAAATTCAGCCTCTTTAAAGGAGAAACAGTCTACAAGCTGTGAGAGAAGGCTTCTTTTAACATTTAGTTATCTAAAATAATCTCAAATTCTAAACGCTATGATTACAAATTCATCATTAAGGGAAAGTGGAATCTTTCTGATCTGGTCCTTTCTAATATGAAGACCATGGCTTCCCAGGAGGGTTGGATAAGAAGGCAGAAATGGATGAAGAGAGAAAGGCAGGAAGATGAGCATTGACTTTTGAGTTCTTAAAACAACCTCAGGAGGCCCTATTGTGAAATTTCCGTGTCTCAGGATAAGGGGGACAATGACCTAGCTCTGAGTCCCTTTCTCATTGCTTACCATGTTATTTGCTTTAATTGGTTGGTTAAACGATACTTGCAAACATATCCGGTAATTCTTCTAGTAATGAGAGTCAAGATATTCAGAGCAGAACAAAGGTAGCTAGAATACAGCAAAGGCTTTTCAATAATAGCTGTAACATGAGTTATAACAGTAGCAGAGAGAAATCAGGATCTGAAGAATACACTCCATCCTTTGTATGGACAGTAGTGGACAGGTGCAAGGTAACAGGCAGACTTGTCATAATAACCATACAGAACAGGAAAAACAACACTGTGACACTGGACTCAGTCCAGTCAACAATGGCTAACCCAGAGTTGGACTTCTTTGTCAAAAAAGCTATTCTTATGAGCTTAATGTTAAAAGTCAGGACAAAGAAAGGCAGTACAAGAAATCAACCAACTCTATCTCAATTAACCCCACATAAGGATCCTTCTGAACAGCAAGATACTTTACCAGTTAAACAATGGATGTACCATTGATTGAGGCAGCAGAGTTTCCCACCTGCAGAGGAATTTCTTTCAGCCCTAAAGAAGTTAAGGTAACCTGATTTTTTTGAGGATAGGTTACCCAAACCTAAAGAAGAGACCATTTACATAACATCCAGCTTGAAAGTAAAAGAAACCACAGAGACCATGTGGTCCAAACATAAGTATAGGATTTTCCTGTTTCAGCTCTAGTCTATCTGTAGTGGGTGCTGGTGTTGAGAAAGATGGGGAAGTCACTTTCTTCATTTCCTAAACAAGTCCCATAGCTAAATGACCATTCTTCTTCAGATATGAATCAACAACATCACTTTACCTTTTAATATATGAAACTTGTCTCACATAAAAATCCATGTGTCTATAAATACTTTATAAAAGCATTGAAGTTATAAGCCATTTAGACTAGCTATCACAGAAATCTTTAAATGTAAAAGCATGGTAAACATTTATTATATTTTACAAATTATGCTATATTTATAAAGTCTATCTAATTTTCTGATTTTTAAAAGCAAATCAGCAATTATCCTATATAGGTATTTTTAAAAATATGAAATGTTTAGATGTTCAAGTCAATAAAAATAAATATGTAATTTGATGTTATTGTGGCTTAAAGGACATTTTATTTAAAAAAAAAAAGCATGCTTGACACTAACAGAAGCCATTCAAAGAGGATAAAATACATGAAAACACATAAACATAAATAAGAGGACACACTATACAATGGAAAATAAACCAAAGTCCCAGTTGTTATTAAAATAAAGAATAAAAATGATGCCTTCCTATACATTGTGTAGTGCTATTCTACATGTTGTAAAAATACCAATGAACTTACCCACCACAGGAAATTTTCCAAGATTATGTAGTCATCAAAGAAAGAGATTCCATCCAAGTGGAAGGAAAGCAATTCAAAAATCAAATAACTACATTCATTTCATTATGAAGTTAGTAGAATTAAATCAGAGAATAATTGTATTACAGAAGAGCTTTTGTACTAAAAGTAAAAAACAATTTTCATAAAATATAAAATGACTAAATTTCAATAGGAAAACTAGAATATTAATATTAATTCAAAGAAATCTACTACACTGTTGTACAATAAATTGTACTGCTTACATACTACAATAAAGAAGGACACACAACATTTTCAGTTTTTCTGTGGAAGGTATGTTACTATAAAAATAACCCATTGGGTTATAACAAGATAATTCATTTTGCAACTGAGGTTTGACATTAAAAAACTAACAGAGCTAATTAAAATAATAATATATTTAAATACGCGGACAGTTTCTCACCTCGTCTTCCTTCAAACACGTCATTGATTTCTCTTAGCAGTGTTGACATGTCACCAATTTGGGATTCCCAAGCTTCACAAAATACATCTAGGTTTTCTTTAGCAATTTTACTAGATGGATGCAATGTCAATGTTTCAGCGGCAGAAATTATCTAATGAAATACAACATACACAGGTGTCCATTTCAAAATCTTAGCTCTCAACATCACATTGGAGACCAGACTTAAGTCTGTACTGTTCACTCAACAAACAACTATGAAGTGCTTTCCACACATAAGCACCATGTTGGCCAACGTGGAGAGACAGGGAACGAAAGTCACTGTTTCTGCGAATAAATAGCATGCATTATTATATACAAACCTTTATCCAGGGAGCAATGGTCTTTATTTCAGGAAAACTACTTCCACAGAGTCATTTCCACAGCAGAATTCAAAGAGTTACGCTCAGACTGGGAAGGGCGGAGTGCGCTGTACACAAGAGACAGGGCAGGGGCTGCGAGGCGGCAGCGGTCGCCGCGGTGGTGCTGGTGGCGGTAGGAGTACCGCTAAGAGGAGTAGGACCGGCAGCAGTAGTGGGAGTGGCAGGTGGCTAGCAGTATCAGCAGTGGTAGGAGTGGTAACATACACGCACACCTATGAGCACACGGCAGATACGTTCTTGAGATACTGTCTCGGGGGCTCGATCTACATTGGTATTGACCTTCAGAAACACACAAACAAAATACATTTTCTCAACAGAGAGAGAGAAACTGAGGCTCGGGGACACCAAGTAACTAATACATGGCTATTCATTCACCTACTCTGTGCCAGGCACTATACCCGTGTTCCTGGAGCTGGGGAATAGCTACGAGTGAGACAGATGAAGACTCACACTATAATGGGGGGAGACAGATAATAAAAAACATACTAGTAAATGATAAGATATTGTAAGTTATGATAAATTATATGTATAAAAATAAAGAGTAAGGACGAGAGAGGGTGTTAGGTGGTCACGGAAAAGGTGGCACGTAAAGGCAAAGAACTAAAGGCCAGTGGGGCCAAAGGAAATCTAGGGCGAGCCATTTGGGATGAGGTGCGAGCACTTCTAGTGTGTTCAAGGATCAGCCAGTAGGCCAGTGTGACTGGACTGACATGAGAAAAGGGAAGGTCACCAGAGGCCGTGTGATGCGGGACATACACAGTAAGGACCGGACTTTACTGTGAGACAGGAAGTCACTGGAGAGCTTTCAGAAGACTGATATGGTCCACGTCATGCTACCTGTAAGGGAATTAGAGCTACGTGTTCCTCCTGGGGGGGCACAGTCACACACACACAGGACTTGACAAGGAGGTGGCAGCTTCATGAGCAAAACAAGGTTCCCCATCTTCAGGGAGGGCGGGCACATGGCTCTCCAGAGAACCACGAGCTAGATTTCAGTGGGACTTCCCTCTCGACCAGGAGCCATTGTATGCTGTACAAACTGCTCTGTTGTGTCCTGGATAGGATCTAACATTCTAAAGGAAATACAAAGATGACATAGCTGAAGTAGAGATGTCCAGAAATAAATACAAATTAACCCAGAGGCATGCTATATTTCCTTAAATGATCCCTTTGTGAAACAGATGGCAAAGACAAGGAGCAAAAGCTAAGGCTGTGAGAAAAAAAATGCTTCTCAAGTTATGGAAATTGACAACAGGCTCTATCACCATCCTGGGGAAGAAAGTACAGTTATTCCTAATATCCCTACTACAATAAAAACAGTAAGCAGAGAATTACAGCCAAATAGCAAGTAAGCCTTGAGGAAAGCAAGAGCTGATTGCATATGGCAGAAGAGACAAACCTTTTCATTCTACTGAAATACACTTAAAGCCAAGGCAAGCAGGATGAATCTCAAGTGGACAAGCAAATACTGAAGCCTTGGTTTCTCTTAATAAGGAGAGATCCTCTGGTTATAATAAACTGTTCAGCAGATGATCATTGCTAAGGGTGACTCATATACTTCCTCCTTCCATGATAAGCCTTTGACACTGTTCTCTACAGAGCACACATCCCTCCAACATTCAACATGCTTCTGCTAGAGGACACAGGCCACTATGGTCTCTAAGTCACTTGCACTGTTCTCAACTCTAAATCCAAGGGCTCTACATCTATCATGTAATACTACAGTTAGGAGTACGTCCTTTGGCTGACCATGATAAATGAAACAAGAACACCTGGTAAATTGTATTCTGGAGCTTAGACCTAAAAAAGAAAGGAAGTTCTGCCCCTCACTTTTCTCTTTAGATTAATTTGACAGGGACAATATTAAATGGGATATCAATTTTTAAAAGGCTCTGGAAAATTATAAAAAGTTGTATCTCAGGCGCCTGGGTGGCTCAGTTGGTTAAGCGACTGCCTTCGGCTCAGGTCATGATCCTGGAGTCCTGGGATCGAGTCCCACATCGGGCTCCCTGCTCAGCAGGGAGTCTGCTTCTCCCTCTGACCCTCCCCCCTCTCATGCTCTCTCTATCTCATTCTCTCTCTCAAATAAATAAATGAAATCTTTAAAAAAAAAAAAGTTGTATCTCAAAAAATTCAGAAAAAATTCACAACTCTTCCAAAAAAGCACAAGAACTTTCATTTCTACATATTCCTATGTAGTCATTTTCTTTTTTTTTTTTTTTAAGATTTATTTATTTTTAGAGAGGGGGTAGCACGAGCAGGAGGGGCAAAAGGAGAGGAAGAGAGAAAATCTCTGACACGGGGCTCGATCTCACGACCCTGAGATCGTGACCTGAGCCAAAACCAAGTGTTGGACACTTAACTGACTGAGCCACCCAAGCACCCCTCATTTTCTTATATATGTACATTTTACATAGTAGCAATTATAGTAAGTATACAAATACGTATCCTGCTTTTATCATCTAACATTTTAACAATACATTTTTCAATGTTGCTAATTCTAGCTATCATGATTATTATTTAAAGGTCATAATGTACTATTTGCCTACCTTAATTATCTTGCTTCCAACTGAATCTTATTATAAGTAATGCTGTAACAAACATTGCTTTTGGTTTTATTTTTCTAATTTCCTTATGTCCTTGGGAATCCTAGGTCAAAACACGTAAATATTTTTATGGCTTGGTCCATAATGGTAACTTATTTTTTTTAAAGGTTTTATTTATTTATTTGAGAGAGAGAGAGAGAGAGCATAAGTGGGGGAGAGGGGCAAAGGGAGAGGGAAAAGCAGACTCCCCACTGAACAGGGAGCCCGACGTGGGGCTTGATCCTAGGACCCTGAGATCATGACCTGAGCCAAAGGCAAACACTTAACTGACTGAACCAGCCAGGCGCCCCTAAGATTTTATTTTTTTAAGTAATCTCTATACCCAATACAGGGCTGGAACCCACAACCCCAAGACCAAGAGCTGCACGCTCACACTCCAGCCAGGCACCCCAGTAAATTACTTTTCAAATATGTCACTACGACCTGCACTGCAAACAGCTTTACTGAAAATAAATATAAACTAGGACATCAATTAAATGGGCCAATCTCCAGTTTTGCAGAGGAGCAGCATCAGCATGGAATGTCAGCTATGTTCTGGCACACTATCAGTGAAAATTCCATTATCTTCTTCATCACTCTCAGTAGATTTGACCTCTAGTTATGCAGAACCACACACATTTTCCTTCCACACAATTTGTTATGACACTCAGACAAGACATAATATAAAGGAATGATCTGCTATTGATCATACCTGTTGGCCAGTCACCTGAAATGTCTCCTCTGCATGTACACAGGTTATTTCAAGAGGTTCTGTCCCAGATATATGGCGTAACAATCGACAGACCTATGAGAAAACATTTCTACAGTTCAACCTCCACCTTCTCGTTCTTCACAATCCAGGCTTTCATTTTATAATAAATAAAGGAAATAAAGCCTTACACAGAAAACTTATTAAAACCTTATTAAATTAAACCTTATTTATTAAAAATCAAGTTGTATATTACTTAGAAGATTATTATACTACTATATTGGTCACCAACAGATTTTCTAGGAATAAAGCAGGAATGCATAAGGGTAGAGCATATTGTCTCTTTGTCTCTATTTCTTATCTCATTATGGCAAGTGGTCACAGAATATTAAAACCCGAAGGAATCTCTGAAAGAATCTAGTAAGTGCCCACACACTGTATGTATGAAGAAACTTCACTCAGAGAAGTGATTTGCCCAAGGTCCTCAGGTATACTATGTCAAGCTACACATTCTTTTTTTTTTATTTTGACAGAGAGAGACCCAGCGATAGAGGGAACACAAGCAGAGGGAGTGGGACAGGGAGAAGCAGGCTTCCCGCTGTGACCTGAGCGGAGCTTAATGACTGGGCCATCCAGGCACCCCCAAGCTATACATTCTATCAACAAACAACACTTCCTCTCAGGGTCAATTAATTAACACACCTTTCACTGGAGAAAACACTGGATTAGGAAAGGCTGATGTAATGAGAAAAGAGCCTTTATCAGAGAAAATTATTGAAAATCTTCAGACTTGAGACAGAAAACATTTTTTTCACTTAAAAATTTTGCTGCAGGATTCCTATACATAGCAAGATTAAACTGTTTACAGTCATAATACTTGGTTTATAAACATAACAGCAGCATAACAGGTGAAGGTAATCAAAAGGTACGAATCTCCAGCTATAAGATAAATATGTTCTGAGGATATAATATGTAAGACTAGAATTAACAGTACTCTTTTGTATACTTGAAAGTTGCTAAGAGAGTAGATCTTACAAGTTCTACTTGTAAGGAAGGAAAAATAATTTTCTGTAACTATCTGAGGTGATGGATGTTAACCAAATTTATTGTGGTGATCATTTCAAAATACATACGTATTTGAGATTATGTTGTACACCTTAAACTTACACAATGTTATATGTCAATTACATGCTTAAAAACTATTTTAAAAAACATAATCATCAAATCCATTGTAAAATGGAGACGTATCTATAGTCATTTTAAGAATGCTCCCTAGCAGTTTTCTTTTTTCTTTTTTTTCCCTAGCAGTTTTCATATGTACGCAAGTAAAGGAGAGAAAGGTAGTCGACTTAGTCTAAAGGTTCCTTCTAACCATTATTTGGTGAGCTGGGGACAGCAGGTAATATGGAGACAGCTCTATGGTTTGTATCTGTGCATTTATATATATGCTGGATATACCTGATATGCACAAGTTATACACAGCTTAAGTATACATTTTTTACTAAGAGATGTCTAGTGTTTTCAATAAGTGAAAGGCTTAGAATATCAACTAATAATTGAAATTATAGCAAAAGTGGCAGGTGAAGCACCAGTAACACCCAACAGAGGTTTGGGCAGAACAGAAGAGGTTCAGAGGAGGAATACTGTGCTGAATGTCTTTTGTCCGTCCACATCCACTCTCCTTTCTCCTCAAACTGCTTTATGCCCTGGGAGACTGACATTTGTGGTCTCCAGCTATGTTTGGCCAATGGGAAGCCCCAGCAATAGACCAGCAGGAATGCAAACAGTAAGGGCCTTTATTCTCATGCTTTTTCCCTGCAGGGTTGCCTTGGGCTGTGGCTCTGCGTCTAGTCTTGAAATCAGAACCTCTCACGGTGGCTTTCTGAAAGACTCTATGCCTTCCAGTTTCCAATAACCACTCCTCTCCCCATTAATTTGGGCCTACCAGCAGTACCAGCTCTGCTATCACTAACCCCAATTACTGTACTCCCACGGTTCCCCCTACACCATGTCTATGTAATTGTAAACAGCTCCTTTATTAGTCTCTTTAAATTATCCTAATTCAAGTGTGCCATCTCTTTCCTGCTGAGACCCCACAGGTTCAAAGAGAAACACGGTCATAGGATGTGTCTCCACTGCTCTACTCCTAAGCCTAGCCTCTCTGAGAGAATAAGGACAAGAGGATTAGTAAGTGTATCTGCGGGTTCCAGCATTTTTTGTTTTGTTTTAGAGGCCAGATTGTTTTAAGAACAGGACAGATAAACATTGTATCTTTAAGATTCCAAAGGAGACAGAGAAAATGCTCATATAAATTACCCCCAAACTATATTTGTGTCAATATTCCCTGATGATGGTACGGCTATCATGAAACCACAATTTCTTTAACAAACAAACCTATTACTCACCTCAACAAGCTGCTCTTTCTGTTCAGAGAGTTTACAGGCATACTCGGCCAAACCTTCTAAATTTCCTTCTACTCCAGTAAGTTTTAATGCTTTTAGGACCACATGATCAGCATGGTATTTTAACAGATCTGCTGTCAGCTGGGTTGCTGTCCTGTGAAGCTGCAGATGTGGGGGGTGAAGGGCAATGAAAGAAACACAACAATCAGGTTTTGTCATCAAGCAGCTCACAAGCACTTTAAAAATGAAAAGGAGCAGTCCCCACTTGATCCACTGAGAGAGGAAAGCATAAAATTCCTGTGGCAACAGTAGCAGTTGGGCCGCACAGGGGAGCTTGTCCTTTCTCCCAGGCAGGAGTGACAGGGACATCTTTGAGTCCCCTCATGTGGGCAGAACTGCTGTCTGCAGAAGATGACCTGCTCAGCTAGTGTGGCATGGCTGGTCCCTTTCTCATCCTGCTATTAACTAGTTCTTGCCCACATAGCTTCTCTCTCACTTAAAAAATGCTTCCACTACTCTGGAAGTTAGTAAGAAACACAACAGTATTAAGAGGACAGTATTCAGAGTACTATGAGGATAATCAAATGGCAGTTCATGATCAGTAAGGTTTAATAGACTTTTGAAAAGGTACTGATGTGAGATTCAATCAATTAGGTATTCAACACAATTTTATTAGATACCCAGGTCATGGCAGACACTGTATTAGAGGCTGGACATACAGACAAGTAGGACATACTCCCTTCCCTCAGGGGGTTACAGCCCACCTGTAGTTGCTATCTAGAACTTTACTCCCCAACTCTTGGGTCACAGGATAAATGACAGACAAAGGGTAACCAAAACCCCGAGGCTGTATTTGACTTGGAATGGATTTTAAGCATGGCCCACTCTCAGCAGATATCTTTGGGTACTATTAACTCCAAAATCTTCCCTTCATCCTGCTTTTTGTTAAAGAAAAAAAAAAAATCATGTGATGGGTTATTCTGGGGTTCTCCAGGAAGAGATTGTTTTTAATAACACTGTCCTAAGGAAAATCTGACTTTGAACGAAGCCTATTGAATGAAGTGATTTTTTTTTTCCTGGAAATAATCCAATGTCAATTCAAATTACAGGACTTTCTACAAAATTAACAATGGAGTAGTCCGCATTCATGCAATCAAGTGAGAATAATTACAGTCAGAAACAAAGACATTAAAATGTACTTTCCTTTGGAAACTAAATGCCACATAAGAATTTTAAAAGATTTTATTTAACCATCAGGGCCTTAGAGAATACCTAATGCCAGCCCTTTATTTTACAGACTATGAAACAGGTCCTTAGAGACTGAGTGACTTGCCCACAGTCACGTAAATCTGAGTGGTTCTAGAGACAACTTATTACCACGCCTAAGGGAGGAAGGGTGAATAAACCCAAAGTTCCACTCTGCGCAATGAACTGACAGCGGTTTTATAGAGACCATCTGCCTTAATCATTATAAAAATTCTTCTAAGGGCGCCTGGGTGGCTCAGCCGTTAAACGTCTGCCTTCGGCTCAGGTCAGGATCCCAGGGTCCTGGGATCGAGCCCGACATCAGGCTCCCTGCTCAACAGGAAGCCTGCATCTCCCTCTCCCACTCCCCCTGCTTGTGTTCCCTCTCTCACTGTCTCTCTCTCTGTCAAATAAATAAATAAAATCTTAAAAAAAAAAATTCTTCTAGGTTGATGTTGTTACACTCATTTCAGAGGTAAAGAAAATGAAGCTGGTGGAAAGCTGCTCAGTCTATCACCAAAGGATTTAATCCTCTTACTGATAGTCAAATTTTACCAATAGTTTAGTTAAAATTGAATAGGCTGGAAAACATGGATAGGCTTTTTTTTAAACCAAAGAAAACCATAACATCCTTCTATGTTTAATAAGATGGTAAAATGAAGGTCCACTAAAATGTGAAACGAATCATCATGTATATAATTTATCAAAGAAAACCAAAACCCAATTCCATTCTCTTGAACCCCTGACTGTGCAAAATATAAAAGAATAAGGGAATTAGAGATAAGGAAGCTCTGTTTGGAGAGCTGATGGGTGCTTACTGGGTGCAGCCTAGAGTAGAGGGAGCAGGACGGCACAGGAGCTGCCGTGAGGAGCTGGAGGGCCCCACAGGAGGGCCTCTGAAGAACACACGCAATCATCCAGGAGAGACAAAGTCAGCCTAAACAGAGCCCAAAGCATCCTGTAAGGGCACCAGTTTCAAAGAACTTTCCACCTTCCTACTTCCTCTCTTTTGGCCTTGAGCCACACACACCTGGCAAAGATCGGGAACTAAAGCTAAGAGGGAGGGGGGAAAAGGAAGAAAGGTGTGAAAAGAGATCAGAGACCACACACACATTTCCCAAAAGCCATAGGCGAGGCTGAGAGCTGGGAAACAGGGATAAGTCCTATAATTGAATGAATAGCAAAGCAGCAATTAATATATTGGAGAAATCATTCTAATTATGGAACTGAGATTGTGTTTCATGACCTAAGGCAGGGACTGGCAAACTTAGTCTGTAAAGGGCCACGTAGGGAATATTTTAGGCTTTTCAGGCTGCACAGTGTCTACTGCAACTACTCAATTCTGCCGTTGTGAAAAAACAGTAGACAATATGTAAGCACACGGGCAGGACTATGTCTCCCCAAACTTGACTTAAAACAGACAGCCTGGATGTAGTTGGCAAACATCTGACTTGCAGTGACTTTCAATAACCTGAGAGTGATCAAATAAGTCATGAGATGACCAAGTTTTGCAGGAAGCAGGGAATTCTCAACCAAAAAATATTTTTAAAAATCAATTACATTAAGGTTATAGTTTATATACAGCAAAATGTACCAAGGGTACAGTTTGATGAGTTTTGACATTTATATCTACGTAACCACCACCACAATCAGTATTTAATACATTTCCTTTTTTTTTTTTAAAGATTTTATTTATTTATTTGAGAGAGACAATGAGATAGAGAGAGCATGAGAGGGGGGAGGGTCAGAGGGAGAAGCAGACTCCCTGCCAAGCAGGGAGCCCGATGCGGGACTCGATCCAGGGACTCCAGGATCATGGCCTGAGCTGAAGGCAGTCGCTTAACCAACTGAGCCACCCAGGTGCCCTTTAATACATTTCCTTTATCACCCAAAGTTCTCCTATGCCCCTTTGTAGTAAATATCCCCCAACTTCTGACCCCAGGCAGCCACTGATCTGGTTTCTGTCACTATAAATTAGTATTGCCTTTGCTAGAATTCCTTCTAAATGGAATTATATATATACACATCCACTCACACACAAACACACACTCTTTGGTGTCTGACCTCTTTCAGTGTTATGTTTTAGTGATTCATCCATATGATTACCTGTATCGATATTGTTCCTTTTTACTACTGAATAATACTTGTTACAGTTATATACCAAAATTCATTTATTGATTCCTCTGTGAATGGAAACTTAGACTGTTTCCTGTTTGGGGCTATTATAAATAAAGCTGCTATGAACATCCATGTACAAGCTTTGAGAAGGACGGCATTACAAAAAACTGGCTTCAAAATGGAAAACCATCTTCTGGTCACACAGACATACTAATACTAATGCACTTCGTACATACCATGCCACATAAACTAGCAAAAGATTAAAAGAGGCTAAATTTCAAACTATACTTACTTCTTTCTTAAGTTCTTTGAGACTGTGACTGATTTTCAATACAGCGAGTTCTAGTTCTTCAGCAATACTTTTTGTTTTCTTGCTTTGCTAAAAATTAAAAATATATATACATAGTGTTACCTCATCTTTTTAATCTGGTAATTCCAATTTCACTTGAACAATAAATTATAATAAATGTTTAATATCATTCTGTGAGTTATAAAAAAAGTAGATTTTAAAAATTCACCTTTTTATGGACAGAATGGAAAATAGAATTTTAACTATCTAGTTATATTTTCCCATTGTAACTATAAAAAGATGAATTTTTAAAATCTCATTTTGTTAATAAATTTATCATGTCTAAAATGATTCTATTTTATCTTCTGCCCAGAATGCTCATCTCTTCGCTCTTAATGGAGTTAAAAATTAAAATCCTATTTACCTTTAAGTCTCTACATAAATGTCTCTTTCTCAGAAAGGCCTTTTCAGATCACACAATCTAAATTAGGCTCTCTTCTTACCCATTCTAATCTTTCTCTAAGTAATTATTTTAGTTTACAATTACATATTTACTTTTTTTATTTTATTTTTTTTGATTAAAGTCAATCTTCCCCACTAGGCCTTGGTAAGCTCCATGAAGGCTGAGATCACATTTATTTTGCTCACCAATGAATACATAATACCTGGCACAGCAAATGTAAGGTAGAGGTACTCAGTTCTTTGAGTGGATAAATCAAAGTTAAATGCCAATATCTTCAAGGAGTCTTCTTGATTCCTCTCCCTAAATATAAATTTGCCCTCCTTCAAGTCCCTGCAACACATGGTCTGTACCTCTGGTAGGACACTTAACAAAGCTTTCTGTACTTGTCTTACCCCTTCCCACACTTTTCTCCACTGCAAAATTCTTGGAGGCAAAGATTTTATCTTATTCATCTTTAGATTTCCGGTGCTTGGCATACAAAAGGCACTCAGTAACAAATGCTGAAAAAAATGAATGAATGAACAATACATCTGGCATGCAGACTCAGAGATCTGAGCGCTTGTGAAATATGGGAAAGGTGCTAATTACAAATTTAAGTGTTGACAGACTCGGATTCCCAACACAGCATTTCCTCACAGAAACTCTTCATGTTGACTGTTGGGTTTAAAATTTAAAACTGAAGCAATCTACACTTCAGATTAGATATCACATAGATATTTCAAAGTAATCACAAAATATTGCTTTTAGCCGTGACAGCACTCTACTCTAGGTTAATTTCCCGTTAATATGAGCATTTGCACTGTCATGATGCCAAGGAATAGGAGAAATCTTGATTTATATCCACTCTTCATTCAAAAACCAATCGCTTTACATGAAAGTCAACTGCTGCTTCATTCACTATTCTCAGCCACATTCACCCCTCTTTGTCTTTACTGCCAAAGCTTTTGTTCACAGCTGCCATGTTTGCTCCATCTACACTGTACGTTGTAAATCACATTAAATACTTTTTTTGACATACCCTAGGTCTAAGAAATAAATAAATAGTGCCACAGCCCAGTCTCAAGCCTCTACCTTTCAATTTTGTAACCACTCTCTACAAGAGTCTGGATACACACTTTCTATGTTGTCCCACTCTGTCCATCTTTTTTTTAATTTTTTTTAAGGAAACTCTACACCACATATGGGGCTCGAACTCATGACCCCAAGATCAAGAGTTGCATGCTCTATCATAAGCCAGCCAGGGACCCCCAACTCTGTCCATCTTTACCATTCTCACTACATAACCTCCCAGGCTATATGCACACCGGCAGTCTACCTGAGAGGTAGGCTGCTTACAATCTTAGACCAGGAATCAGTGCAAGGTTGAAAAATTTTTTACCTGCTTGCTGGATCTACCCTTGTCTTCACTGAGTCTAGGCGTCAATAAATTGTCTAAATTGTTGTTCTGTAGGGGCGCCTGGGTGGCTTAGTTGGTTAAGTGTTTGACTCTTGATTCCCTCTCAGGTTATGATCTCAGGGTTGTGAGATCGAGCCCCACCTCAGGCTCCATGCTCACATTCTCTCTCTCCCTCTCCCTCCCCCCTTCCCTTCCTTCTTTCTCTAAAAAATAATAAAATAAATTGTTGTGTCTATAAATCAGCTGTCCTCAGAGTTAAGCACTGTGCACGTGTGAATGGCTTTGGCAGTAAGACTCAGGGGACGAGAACCTCTAGGTAGGGCTCTTCACTCTGAAGAAACATTTTGGGGAGGAATTTTCCAGAGGCGAGTTTGGTGGACGAGTGGGGATTATGGGATGAACTTGTGATAGTGATGGTGGTACAGAATGAGGCTGGCCAGGATGAGCAACTGAGAAACAGCAGGCCTAGAAATGGCAAGTACTGTGAGCGCTGGATGGGAAGGATGCTTCGGGCCAAGAAGGAGGGAGAAAAGGGATGAGACATCCTTGTCCCATTCCAGACCACATTCATGTTAGCTTCCACAATTCTCAGAGCTTTTGGAAAAAGCTATTGTATAGGATCGCTCTGACGAAAAAAAGTTCTTACACTTTGAATCCACACAGAAAGTAACTGCTGCAGTTCCAGTCTTGCCTGAGTTGACAGTTCCAAGATGCGTTCCCTGTGCTCATGGCTGGTGTAGGCAGAATCAGTAAAGTCCTCAGTGCGCTCCAAAATGACTTCTAGAGTAGCAGAAAGATTCTCTTTTGACTGAAAATAAAGATTCTCCAGAAGAGCTTCAATACTCATCTGAGAACAGAAAGGATATCCATCTGCATGAGTCAATATTCCCACATAACCAAATGGGCTGTAACTTCTAAGAGTGCCCAGAGAGACACTAGCAATTTCCTTCCCTGTCTGAGGGCTCGGGGGGAAATACAACCTCTAGTGATGACTCTATTCTCCAGGACACGTTGCTCAAGGGCCACCAGCAACCATGCAGAGATTCACTACAACAGCTGTTAATACAACAGTCCTATGAAGTCAGTAAATACTAAGGCAGAAAAGCATGATCATGTAGCAACCGGTAGGAAAAATGAACCAGCCCACAGGTAGAGAATTTGCACCTGAGAAAATGCTGAGGCAAAGTCCTGAAAGATGCTACACCCAAATATGAACTTGTGCTGAGCCCAGGGGGACAGGGTACGGAGGGTGTGGGTATGGGAAGGGCTGGGAAAGGCACCAAATTTTCCTTCCTTAATTCAGCAAAACTCTCCTAGTAACCTAATCGGTCTCCCTACATTCTGACTTATGTCCGACAGCACCTCCCTGACCAAAACCTTCTCTACCATCCTCTACCTGTATCATCTTTCTAAAATGGAAAGCTTCTGATATTGCCACCTCCCTCCAACTGACTCCTCACCACGTATAAAATTAAGCTCAAATTTCTACTGCATAACACAAAATCCTCTAGGGTCTTGACTTTATAGATCTTTCTGACAGTCTGTCCAACCACCCCTCAAGTTCCCAACAACCTGTCACTTCAGTCATCCTGTGCTCAGAGTTCCCGGAACGCGTGACGGACACGTGTTCACTGGCGCATCTTTCTCTCTCTCAGCTGCCTACGTGACACTATGCCGCTGCAGCTGGGTCTAAACGCCAGCCCATGAGCGGAGTCACAAAACAACTTGGGCCAAGAGGCGATCCGCGGTGATGACCATGACTGTGCTCACACTGAATGTGCTAGTAAGAATAGCTTACATTTGTTTAGCACTTTAAAGTCCTTTCACAAACATAGTCTCAAGTTAATCCTTACATCTGACCCACTTTCACAGGACCCACGAAAATACCAAGATTTGGGAAGGTCAAGAGGCCATAGTCGGGGCCTGCTTCCCCTCCTCCTCTTGGCCCAAGGTGTCTCCAGTAACCACCCCATCCTAGGTAGATGGCATTTTTTTTTTAAGCTAGGAAAGAACATGGATAAAAGTGAGGTATGGAATTGACAAGGAGCATCTGAGAATTTAGAATTTAAACAGAATTACAACATAAAAATCAATCATGTTGACCATACACCATTTATGTTAAGGTTTTTGATTCTCCCCTTTGAAAGAACATACACATGCTTTTAAACAGCAGCTGAGGGGTGCCTGGGTGGCTCAGTTGGTTCAGCATCTGCCTTCGGCTCAGGTCATGGTCCCAGGGCCCTGGGATCAAGTCCCGCATCCGGCTCCCTGCTCAGTGGCGAGCCTGCTTGTCCCTCTCCCTCTACCTGCAGCTCCCTCTGCTTGTGCTCTCTCTCTCTCTGACAAATAAATAGTTTTAAAAAAATGTTTTTAAAAATAAAATTAAAAAAACAGCAAATGAGTAGAGTTGTTTTTTCAAAAGCCATTCATTTATATGGTTTCCTAAGATTCGTCCACATATTCACAGTACCGAGCACAGTAAAGCATCCCGTCTCCGTCTACAGATTATACTCTCCACCAGGAAAAATGGTAAGATGCCAAAAAGATACCCACTGACGGTGAGATGGAGTCTATCCGTAACAGCTCCGCCCTGCAGACTGCAGCTGGTGAAGGGTCAGCAGCTAGCCCGGCTGCAGCAGCCTCAGGCACAGCTCCACCCCGAGGTAACCTGGAGCCCAAGGGTAGCAGCAAGAAGCAAAAGACTTGGCTCTCATCCTATTTGTTTCCCTAATTATCCTTTAACCCTTGAGAAGACATCTCCCCCTCGGCCTTTATAAAAAGAGGGGATTAGAAAAATAAGCTCTAAGATCCCTCAGGCAATACAAACTCTAAAACCATGACTGGTCTTTGTAGCTTCTTTCCCCTCAGAAAGAGAGTTAGGGCAGGACCAGCAGCATACAGGCAAACCCACAGGCATCAACTGAAAGGACACGGACTTTGGGATTAGCGAGTCCTGGTTCTAAAGAAGGGTTCCACCACTTACTAGCTTTCCTCCTCAAAAACACAATGATAATAGTACCCACCTAAAAGGGAAGTTAGTGATTAAATTAGATACTATTCAGGAAGACAACAGCCCCTAAAAATAACTGTTCTTTCCATGACTTTCTTTCACCCCATGTTCCTACCTAAGTAGGAATTAAAAAGATGGAAGGAATGCCATCTTCATTGCAGCCCTTAGCCTATAGATAACTGCCAAGGGCCTCAGTCTTCCCAGCTGTTAAATGAGGGCTTGTACGAGATGATTTCCTAGGGCCCTCCTCAATCAGACCCAGAGAGCACCTTCACCAGCTCTCTGACTTCCCATGAGAAGTTCTGCCCGAAAATGGGGGGGATTCTGAGTCAGACTGCCTGGTTTCAAATCCTAACTCTGGCACTTCCTTGCTGGCAAATTACTTAATCTCTATTTCTCAGTCTCCCCAACAGTATAGTAGCAATAGTTCTTATAGGATTTTACAGGTACATACATTTAAAGCATTCGGAACAGGGTTGGCACAGAGTAAATGCTCAATAATACATGTTAGCATGTATCAGTGTTCATTCCAGATTTTAATTAACATGAATACTATTACTATTATTAAAGTCTCAAAATATCCACCCTAGAGCTCAGGGAAGAGTAGGGATTCCAGCAGAAACCATTTGCTGTCTGTCACCTGCCACGGACGGATAGCACAGCACTGCTCAAAAGACTGGGCAGGGAACACCTTTCTAAACAGAGGACAGGAGGCTTCTGCTGAACCATGCAGTGACACAGGGCCCGGCAGCTACCATAACCCCAGACCAACATTCTCCGTACAAACTACACTAAACCAAATGTTACCGAATATTAAGTTTATACAGAGTGACACTATGTTAAAGAAAAATCTCTGCTTTTGTGAAGCATCTATCCTAAAATATTATACCAGAACATGGATACTACCTCTAAAGATGTTCCTCTGATATGGAAAGAAAAAAATACATTCTCTCTATTCTTACCTTGAATTCTTTAATTCCAGTAAAAATACTGACAGATGAAATGTCAGTCTCTCCATTTGGTTTGCAGTCAGTCACAATTTCAATCACCTTATCTAATGCCACTTTCATTCGGTCAAATACTCCCTCTTTGTTTTTATGGGCTGATTCGCAGTTGGGATGCCTGAGACATGTCTTCAAAACAATTGAAAATTTTTATTTTCAGATTGGGCCCATACCATAATACACAAAATCTTACAGAGAACATATCATGCTAATAAAAATGGTTCTTTACCAAAATCTCCTGGGTCCCTGGCTCACCCAGCTGCTTCTCCTCACTAAAAGTGGAAGCAGGATGAGTAAAAAGTGATAGCAAGGTTAAGTGAAAAAGGCAGAGTGCAAAACTGTATCTTTATACCTCAATAAGTTCACTTAAAATTTGGGGGGAACTATCTTCATCACAATTAAAACTATTTTAAAATGTTGCCTTCCCTGTGCAAAACCTAAAAAAGAACGAGGACGAGCACACATGAACACATGTTCTATGACAGTGGATATATCTTTGACTTTTTAAGAATGATGTGAATGAAAGCTGCTCAGGGGGCCTCCATGTGAACAGAGCCTTGCAAGCCGGCTCCAGGGAGCTGTTGTAGTGGCCTCACTAACCCAGCCTAGAGTAAATCCTGCTAGCAGACAAGGCAATTCTAAATAAACTGCTCACGAGCTGTTGACTAGTTTTTTCTTGAATTGTACCGAGTTGCTGGCCAGCTGCTGTTTGGAATCACCAGCGCTCAACTGACAATTTTGTTAATAGTAGAATAAGGAACCAGACATATGAATTTACAGAATAAACAAACCAAAGGCTGGATTAATATTCCACTGTTACTTAACAGATTCTAACTTGCCTCGCTTTTTCGACAGTACATGTGTTGGCTCCCTGACAAGCCTGGCAAACCCTGTGGGCAGTGACCATGTGTGACAGGCCCCGACTCCCGGCACCTCACACGCCACCTTGTGCTTGGCTGCTCACGGAGCGCTGACTCGCGGACTGACTGCCGCCGTCTGGAACCGGGGAAGGAAGTGAGCCTTCTTGCTAAAGGATAACTGAGATCTGACTGCTGTAGCCTATGCTCCAAGTTATCACTTCGACCTTTTTAAAAATGTAAACCATATAAAGTAGATGCATTTAAGCAGGTAAAACAAAAGGGTCCCTACCTTTGAGGCTGTGAGAAGCATCATTGTACACTTTTCAAGAACTGCCCTGGCTGCTGCCATTTTTGCCTTTTTCTTCTCGTCTTTCAGATCCTAAAAAAGAAATAAAACCACTGAGCGGTCTAGGATCCTGCAAACAATTTCATGAAAAAAATCATTTACGCAACAAGAATCAATTAAGTAACATTGTTTAAAAAGTGACAAAGTGAAAAAAACCAGGATAAAGTTTGATAAAATGTCACCGCTTTGATCTAAATCCATCAACACACTGTGGAAAGAAGGAGGTGCCCTTACTGAGGGTGGCAGAGCCAGGGCCTGAGGGCCTGAGATGGAGCAGCGGGAGGCCTCGCGGCTCGCACGCTGGTGGCCTGCACACCTGACATTCTTGTGCCCACGTGGATATACCTCACTCCCGACCCGAAACAACCGTCCTATGCTTTACTCTGTTAAGAGTGACCTAGTTAGGGCGCCTGGGTGGCTCAGTTGGTTAAGCGACTGCCTTCGGCTCAGGTCATGATCCTGGAGTCCTGGGATCAAGTCCCGCATCGGGCTCCCTGCTCAGCAGGGGGTCTGCTTCTCCCTCTGACCCTCCCCCCTCTCATGCTCTCTCTATCTCATTCTCTCTCTCAAATAAATTTAAAAAAAAAAATCTTTAAAAAAAAAAAAGAGTGACCTAGTTATCAAGCAGTTATGGGTTATTATTTCCTTCAGATTAGATACTTAGAAGTCAACTCTTTCAGAGACCATGTCTGGTTAAACTTAACCAATATGCTGCTCTGAAACAGTCTTTTTTTTTTTTTTTTTTAAGATTTTATTTATTTATTTGACAGAGAGAGAGACAGCGAGAGCAGGAACAAAAGCAGGGGGAGCGGGAGAGGGAGAAGCAGGCTTCCCGGTGAGCAGGGAATCCGATGTGGGCCTTGATCCCAGGACCCCGGGATCATGACCTGAGCAGAAGGCAGCCGCTTAACGACTGAGCCACCCAGGCGCCCCTGCTCTGAAACAATCTGAAGATGTTTCTTGGGTCTATCATTTTCCCCAACTAGATTATGAAATCTGGAGCAGGCACCATGCTTTGAATTATTTTCTTTTAGTTTCTCTTCATAGAGCCCTTGATAAGGATGTGTGCTATTACAGAAAGTACCTAAACAGTGTGATCAAATCTAGAACCAAATACTCTTATAATAATTTGGTCATGGCCATCTAAATCAGAGGTCAGCAGCCATTTTCAACAGAAGGCCAGATAATAAATTTTTCAGGCTTTCTGGGTCAGAGTCTGAAACAACTACTTAATTCTGCCATTGCAGTGTGAAAGCCACCCTGAGACAATCCATAAACAAACTAACATGGCTGTGTCCCAACAAAACTTTACTTATGGACACTGAAATTTGAATTACACAAAATTTTCACCTGTCACATTAGTCAGTCTTTCCATTTGTGGGTTGTAGGCCATACAAGACACCATCTATTGTACGGTGATAACAAATGAGCGAAAAAGAGGGCATCTCAATCTGTTAGAGAGGTCTAGTCCCCAGGACAAAAAGAGGCCTCCATAAAACCCAAATTGTCCAAGAAGCACTAGGTGAAGCATACAAACCAGCCTGCCACTTTCCAGGTCAATACCCCTCTTCCAGCTCCAGCTACAACCAGGAAAGTTCACATCCAACATGATGATACTCTATGGGACTACACCAAAACATCTCAAGAGGTCCCTTATTATATATCTAACCTGCTGACAAGATGAACTAATGCATGAATACCCCAACAAAGAAAAGTCAACTCTAAATATAATATGGTCTTCCACCTCCCTAAATTTGGGGGGCTTACAGTCTAAATTAAGGAACAGACCTATAAAACACTAATATCACAGTGTAGGTTAAAAACTACAGGCTCCAAAATCAGACATAACGAAGTTTCACCTGCTAGATGAGTGACCTTGGGAAAGTTTATTATCCTCTCAGGTTCTATCTCCTCAGGTGTAAAACAGTAATAACAATACCTGTCTTATAGGAATGTTTTCAAAATTAATGAGATCATGTGTATCAAGTACCTAACACATAGCTAATGCAGATAAATAATGGCTTGACTTATTACTACTGAGAGAACTGACAGAAATAGATAACAGCAGAATAATACATAACACGTTACAAAAACAGAAACAGAATAAAATACTAACAGAATATATATGATGACTCAATTTATTTGCCTGAGCCCTGGTAGAAGAGTCAAATGTATTTTCCTAAAAGAGGAAGTATTAGATCTGAGCCCTGAAGGCAAATATGACCTTTCCTAGTATGTGTGCTAAGAACATATTTAACTGGGGCGCCTGGGTGGCTCAGTTGGTTGGGCAACTGCCTTCGGCTCGGGTCGTGATCCTGGAGTCCCGGGATCGAGCCCCACATCAGGCTCCCTGCTGAGCAGGGAGTCTGCTTCTCCCTCTGACCGTCCCCCATCTCATGCTCTCTCTCTATATCTCATTCTCTCCCTCAAATAAATAAATAAAATCTTTAAAAAAAAAAAAGAACATATTTAACTATTACATGTATGCAAAAAAAAAAAAAGTCACGTAAATTTACTTACTTTATCCTAGCTCCTTTATGAAAGGCTTTCAACACCAAGGTTATAAATCTAATAAGCAAATAAACCAACCCAGATAATCACAAAGATCACACCTCCACCCAAATGAAAAAGTATGCATGTATTTGAAAATGTTTAAATGTGGTAAACACATACATTTTGTCTATCTCCAGTTAGATGTGCAAACTCCACCATTTCATTTCCAAATTGACTGAATATTTGGACAAACTCTTGAAAGCTATTCACTTTCTCTAGTCTTTCCATAGTTGCAAGAACCTGCAAAACAGAGAATATTTGATTGTCAGGTGTAGACATGAAAGAGACTGAGATGTCAAGTCTGAATAGAAAGGAAAAAGGAGAAACTCTGAATTCTAGGGGAGAGCTGAGAAGGAGTCGTCACAGGGGAAGACAGGGAAGGAGGAGCCCAGAGAAGTAGAAGCACATCCAAAGGTTAGAATCATCTAGAGAATGATTTGTTTTTATGATGGGGAGACCTGAGCTTACTTGAAAATTAAAAGGAAAAAGAGTACAAGAAACACCTTGATATACAGGAGGAGATCATTTATGTAGCAAAGTCTGGAGAAGGTGGACATGTGCAGGACAGAGGTAATCCTATCTTCAGAGAACTAGGGAGACAGGGAGGATAAAGGTAATACACAGAAGCCTTAAGGTCCACTTTGGGGAACCCCATTCTTCCCAAGAAAGTGGAAGGAAGGTCACCTGCACAGTGAGGAGTGGAAAGGAAGGTGTGGTGCTTCGAGAGCAGGAAAACAGTATGGATCAGTCAGGAATTGTCTGTGTTGAATAAATTAACTGCCAAGAGGCTTTGGGTAGCCAGGGGCAAAAAAAAAAGTGAGAAACCAATAGTAGAGCCGACAGACAATGTTAGGTGTTTTCTTGATATTAAAAGTAAAGTAAATAGATGTGAAATATATTTTCAAATAATTTTCCCTTAAAATAATAGTACTGGATTAGCTTTCGTCAGACCAAGATAGGTAAAGAAAACACAGATATCCTGTGTTTACTTTTGAAAATGAGGATATGATGGCTGTTTGGCACGTTAACCTGCGCTGGCAGCTCAGGAAGTCCAGGCGACTAGCACAGATAAGGCAGATTGCTACCGCTGAGCAGAAACTCCATCTTTCAAAGAGATAGGGTTTTTTTTCCTATCCCTCCAGCACTGCCCGATCCACCTCTCCAATTTCTTTTTTGCTTGAAACTCACACTCTTTAGTTCACTCAACACCCATCAGGTAGTTCTGTCCTCAAACCTGATTGAGACAATCCCTTTCCTGGCAGACTGCCCTCCTCCTTGCCTAGGGAATTATCCAGGGAAAGAAGTGACTGTCCATGCCCTGGCTTTGCTGGATGATGGGGGAGCACGACCATTATCTGAGCAACTGGAAAGAGTTCTAGACTGGAGAGTTTAAATTTATTCTGCAGGCTTTATGATTATTCATAACCTCTAGGGATGTTGCATAAAGAAATTTCTTGTACTAATGTATGGGGATTAACATAAGAATAAAAAAAAGAAAAAAAAAAGAAATTTCTTGTAGTGTTGGTAACTGCAATTTCAGATGACTGAATTTTTTAAGCTTATAAATTATTATCCTCTGACTCTGAAAAAAAAAAAAGGTCCTAAGGAATTTGGTATTTTTATCAACTAGGTTTCTACTACATACACTGTCATGGTTCTTGGCTTTTCTTCCCAAATTTGTACACATGAAAAGCTTTCACGAATAAACCTCAACAAGTAGATAACGATTTTCTGAGAAGAAATATTATTTACATCTAAATGTTTAGACCCAGTACACACATTGTTTAGGAATTATAGGTACAGAAGAAATACCACTTTTAAACTACAGACAACTGGAGGTAAAACAATTAAAATTGATAAGCATTGCCAAATTACCTGTAATTAACCTAAAAAACAACTTTTGAACAACCCCAAAAGACACAAGTATAGAAACACGAGAAAGACAAATACCTTATTTCTTGATGTTATTATCTGCTTAATGACTACTCGGTCTGCCAGCAACAACACTTTTGTCACTGAAGAAAGAAGTAATCTTGCAGCCTTTATAACTCCTGTTTTATCTGTAAAAATTGTGATCTGGCCATCAGATTCTGGATGATTCAAGCTGCTTATATCTGTAAGTGCTGCAATTGTTTCTCCTAACAAGAAAGGCAAGGGTGAAAAGTTAAATTGGGAATAAGATGCACTTAAATTAAAATCCAGACTTTACTCTTGAAGGGAATGTGCTCAAGTGGGTAGACACTTGGCTTTGGAGTCTCATTTCAGGAAGAAGAAACAGCTTCTCCTTGATGAGCACAAGGATTATCGTATGAGGCTCTCTAATGACAAAATAATGGCACATTCTTAAGAACTTTGAGAAATTTGTAGCCTTCACCAAGTTTGCAAAATATTTTAATTTTTCTTCGAGTGATATGGCAAACTACATGATCTAAAAAAGCCTTCTTCTCTGTAAGACCAAATAAGAGAAATCCCAAGGGCCAATAACCAAAGAAGAATCTAAAGTAGGGCAGTAAGCAGTTGCCAAGGCTTTGGCCAGGGGTGAGGAGATAGAAAAGTACTGGGGCGGGGGTGGTAGTCACTGCCCATCTCCACAGCCTGAAGAGGCTAGGGTTCTTAAGAACACCCATGAAAAGAAGACAAACCTTTGGGCCTCTTGAGAGGCATCCTCAGTAATAAGGGGGCCTAGAAAAATCATCCATAGGCAAAGGGAAATAATATGCAAGTTTATCTGTTGGGCAGCCTGGGCTCCGGGTGGGAAAAAAACAAAAGTATCTCTCCTGAGAACTTAAGACACAGGCTGACTCTGAGGCTTGCTGTTTGAATGTATACTTCTTATGATGCCCAGCATAAACCATTCTACCAAATGAACGCCCAACCCTCTAGAACAAGTCTCTTCTTCACTATCAAAATGTTGCTAGCAAAATGCTTTGATTTCTGTAATAGCAATTATCTATCAGTAAAACAATACAAATATTTGTTCTCCTTAAAAATGAAGCCAGGCTGTAATTTCTTCCAAACTTTATTGTTTAACTTAACAAGATTTAAAAAATAAACTTTCCATCATCTTGCAATGTTCAAGGTAATTTTTTACATCCTATATAAACCTTAGTGCATGGATTGATTTTCTCACAAAAGCCCCCTTGTCAATATTATTATATATACCCAATAAGGTATCAGCCCATAGGCTAAGGATCTTGAGTAAAAGTACCTGAATTTTAATGGACAGGTCACAAGGTGTGACATAATGAAATCAAGATTTAGGGTCAGTCTGGAGAAAGGAGAGACTCAAAGTCAGGGTATTACTCAGGCAGCATTTCATTTGTGGGTATGAAGCAGTAAGGATCTTGTAAGGACGGTAGCTACAGGAACATAAAAAAGATGATTTGGGAGATACCAGAGAAAGAAAATATAAAATTGGTACCTGAGCAGTGATAAGAAAAAGAGAAATGAAAAAAATGGCTTCAAGGTTGTGAACCTAAATTACTTTTTAAAAAAACATCAGAAAGGCACAGAAAGGGAAATGATAAATTTACTTTCAGACAACAGGAATTTGAAACAACACAGGAAAACCCAAAAGACAAGCCTGTAGATATGGATTGGTTACCTATCATGACAACAGCTGAAACTCTACTAATAGAGGAAGTCTGTGGTAGCCAGCCTCCAAGATGGCTCCCAGTGATTCCCACCTCCTGGAATTTACTACATCCTTGTGTTGTCTCCTCCCACATCATACTAGGGTTGGTACAGCAGAAGTGATGGTATGTCACTTCCAAGATAGGTTTTTAAAGACACTAAGGTAGCCATCTTGGTTGTTCTCTCTCTCTGTCTGTCTAAGGGAAGCCAGCTACCATGTTGTAAGCAGCCATTCTTACAAAGAGGCATAGATGAGAAACTCAGGCCTCTGCCCAAAAGCCAACAAAGAAGTGAAGCCTGCCAACAACCAACAGAGGGAACTGGAAAGCAGATCCTGCAGTCCAGTCAACCTTCAGATAACTACAGGCCCAGCAGACACCTTGAGTGCAACCTTGGGAGAGAGACACTGACCCAGACCCCACTGGCTAAGCCATTCCCTGATTTCTGACCCTCAGAAACTATGTGCAGTAATAAATGTTTGTGGTTTTAAGTTGCTAGGTTTGGGTTAATTTGTTACACAGCAATAGGTTACTATACAGTTTATATAGCAAAATATACAGAGGAAAAAAAGGTTAGCATTAAACCTTCATGAGCACAGAAAGGGGCAGGAGGAAAAGTATCAGTTTGCAATAGCTTTGAGGATAAAAATGTTTCCTCTCTGCCTCTGGAAAATGTTACTTTTTCCTACAGCTCTCAATCCTCAAAGATACTACATATGAGCCTGCCCATATGGCATTATGTAACTTTTCCTTTTTCTGACTAAACCCAGGCATTAAACTCGTAACTATGTGGGATGGTAACATTTGGTTAGCTCCACTAACATGGTCAAATTCTTCCTTAACATTACAAAAATTGTTCAAAGTGTAGACTGTTCAGAAATTAGCTCCCTGAAAAAGTCACAATGCCGTCCTTTTAGCTTCGTGGTTGCCATTTTTAACTTGTATATGTAATTAGTGTTGTGTCTTAATGTGAAAATCTAAAGTCAGTCTATTATAGATATTTATTGAGCTCCCATAAAAAATATGGGACAAGTAAAAATGTTGAAAGGGGGCACAAATTGGGTGGAGTCAACATTACAAAATTCTAGTTACCAAGTCAGTCATGGGGATGCGATATATAGCTTGGCAACCATAGTTAATACTGTATTGCATATATTTTATTTTTTTAATTTTTTATATTTTTTTAAAGATTTTATTTATTTGACAGAGAGAGACAGTGAGAGCAGGAACACAAGCAGGGGGGAGTGGGAGAGGGAGAAGCAGGCTTCCCGCCGAGCAGAGAGCCCAATGTGGGGCTCGATCCCAGGACCCTGGGATCATGACCCGAGCCAAAGGCAGATGCTTAACGACTGAGCCACTCAGGCACCCTGCATATTTTTTTAAATATTGCATATTTTTAAGAGAGTAAATCTTAAAAGTTCTCACTACACACACAAAATTTTTAACTATGGTGACAGATGTTAACTAGACTTACTTTGGTGATCATTTTACAATATAGTTGACCCTTCAACAATGTGGGTTTGAATGCTGTGGGTCCACTTACATGCAGATTTCTTTCAATAAACACAGGATAGTACTGCAAATGTATTTTCTCTTCCTTATGATTTTTAAAAAATATTTTATTTATTTATTTGTCAGAGAGAGAGAGAACACAAGCCAGGGGGAGCGGCAGGCAGATGGAGAAGCAGGTTCCCCACTGAGCAAGGAGCCGGATGTGGGACTCTATCCCAAGACCCTGGAATCATGACCCGAGCCAAAAGCAGACGATTAACTGACTAGGCCACTCAGGCGTCCCCCTTATGATTTTCTTAATAACATTTTCTTTTCTCTAGCTTACTTTATTGTAAGAATACAATATACAATACATATAACATACAAAACATGTATTAATCAACCATTTGTTATTGGTAAGACTTCTGGTCAACAGTAAGCTATTAGGAGTTAAGTTTTTGAGGAGTCAAAAGTTATACATGGATTTTCAACTGCACAGAGGTTGGTGCCCCTAACCCCTGTGTTTTTCAAGGGTCAACTGTACATCCAAATATCAAATCATTGTGTTGTACAGCTGAAACTAACATAACATTATATGCCAATTATACCTCAATTTAACAAAATGTAAAAACACAATGCAAGCAGTCAACAGAAGAGGGGCCCCTGGCTGGCTCAGTGGGTATAGCGTGTGACTCTTGATCTCAGGGTTGTAAGTTTGAGCCCCACATTGGGTGCAGAGATTACTTAAAAATAAAATCTTTAAGAAAAAAAAAAAAGAAGTCACCAGAGGAAAGAAAAGTAAAAAAAAATAATAACAATTATAATGATAATACTTATTGAGTCCTTTTATGTGCCAAATGCATACATGCATTATATCAAAACACTTCTATAAACACTAACATTACCCCATTTTATTGATGAGAAAACTGAGGTTTAAAAAAGTTTAATAGCTTGCCCAATATCACACTGCTATCAAGTGAAGAGTTGGGACTGAAATCCAGGCAGTCTGACTCTAAAATCCTAGTTCCTTATCACTACTTTACATTATTTCCCTCAAATAAATATTAAATTGTCCAAAGGAGAAATTGATTACTATGGGCTAGGTGGGCTAGAAACATTTCAGGAGTGATTCAAGTTAAGTCTGAAATTTGTACATGTTAAGAGAAAATAAGGCTTCCATACTACACAACTCCAGGAGGCACCATTCTCATTCTCTTACCAGAGTGACAGAAGAGGTAGTTCTCAAGAGGGGGAAGGGCACTTCAAAAAGAGACAACAGGTGGAGCCCATGCAACAGATGGCTTCCAAGTGCCACAGTCTACAGGAGTGTGAGTCGGTGGACCACGTCCTCTTTTCTCACCCTATACTGAGCACAGTGACATCCTACAAAGCCCATAAGGTGAGTAGGACTCAGCTTGCCCTTTCATTCAAAAACCCCTACTCTTGCTTTAATTAAGGGCTGCTATAAAAAAACAGTAATATGTAGAACATCTCTACATTTTCTGTTAAATTGTCCATTGCATTATGTAATGTCTGTTGTATAAGCGCCCACACAGTAATTTAGTGCCAGGAAAGAAGTTGCTCTCCAGTTGACGAGCTGGTTTGTTTCCTTTCAACAAACAATGAGAATTATATAACCCTTTCTTTCCCACATTTGTGTCTTGCCTTCCAGGAAGTACAAAGATAAATTTCATGCTTAATTAGAGTAACAATGTTGGCCAAAGTTTCCAGTATATTTATTTTCATCTCCCATTGCAATGGATTTATTAAACATGTATCTTTTATTGTAAGCTATTTCAAATCCTCTTTAAAATGTAGGCAAGGGGCGCCTGGGTGGCTCAGTCATTAAGCGTCTGCCTTCGGCTCAGGTCATGATCCCAGGGTCCTGGGACTGAGCCCCGCATCGGGCTCCTTGCTCCGCGGGAAGCCTGCTTCTCCCTCTCCCACTCCCCCTGCTTGTGTTCCCTCTCTTTACTGTGTCTCTGTCAAATAAATAAAAAATCTTTAAAAAAATTAAAAATAAAATAAATAAAATGTAGGCAAAATATAAATTATGAATAGAATAAGGCCATCCTTCCTTCCCCACTTAAAATCTATTCACTAGCACAGTGAATGGCTACAAACTCGAGTCAACTCAGAATCCTCCCTGCTTTTAACCAATAACGAAGTCCTATCTATTTAACCACCTTAATGAATATTTCAGGTATTCTCCCTGTTATTATCCCTAAGGCATTGCCTTGGCTTAGCCTGGTTTATTGTAAAAGTTTCCACATTAATCTCCCTGCCTTTATCCTCAACTCTCTCTAATCAACCCTCATTTGTTCATTTCTTCCATCCTACCAGAAAGATTTCTAACACAAAACTATGTCTCTTATCTGGCTGAAAATTCCTCAACCTGTCATCTATAGAGTAATACCTAAAGTCACTCATATAACACACAGGACCATGTATGATCTGGTTGGTCCCTCTGTATTTACTTGGCTTTATCTCACTTAGGATGATTCTCCAAACACACCTGCTCTTCCCTCAGGGTTGCCCATCTCAGTAAATGGCACCACCATTTCCCTAGCTGTTCATACTCCAAACCTTGGAGTTATCCATGACTCCTCTTTCTGTCACATCCCACATCCAAACTATCAGTAAATCGTATCAGCTCTACCTTGATAATACAACCAAATGCAACTGATTTTCACCACCTCAAATGTGATGACCTGATCTAAGTCGCCATCATTCATCAACTGGACCCCTGCAACAACCTTCTAATTGGTCTCTGATTTCACCCTCATGCCTCCTAATATCTACTCTCCATATAGAAACCACCAGTGACCTTTTTAAAATATGAGATTATACCCAACTTTTACATCAACATGGATGGGACTGGAGGAGATTATGCTAAGTGAAATAAGTCAAGCAGAGAAAGTCAATTATATGGTTTCACTTATTTGTGGAACATAAGGAATAGCATGGAGGACATTAGGAGAAGGAAGGGGAAAATGAAGGGGGGGATCAGAGGGGGAGACAAACCATGAGAGACTATGGACTCTGAGAAACAAACTGAGGGCTTTAGAGGGGAGGGGGATGGGGGATGGGTGAGCCCGGTGAGGGATATTAAGGAGGGCACGTACTGCATGGAGCACGGGTGTTATACGAAAACAATGGATCGTGGATCACCACATCAAAAACCAATGATGTATTGTATGGTGACTAACATAACATAATAAAATTTAAAAAAAAAAATTAGAGAAATACAAAGTAAAACAAGAATAAGATTTGTGTTGGGGTGTCTGGCTGGCTCAGTTGGAAAAGCATTCGACTCTTGATCTCAGAGTCATGAGTTCAAGCCCCACATTGGGTGCAAAGATTTCTTAAATAAATAAATAAATCTAAAAAAAAGAGTAAGATTGTGTCACATCTGTCATGTTGGCTAAACATTTAAATCTGATAATGCCAGGTTTGGTGAGGATGTGGGGAAACAGGAACCCTGCCACCTTGGTGGTGGGATACAAATTGCTACAACCTTTAAGGAGAACAGTTTGACAATATCAAGTAAAATTGAAGTTGTACATCCCTATGAACTTAGTTAAGTCCACTTCTACCTACATACCCCAGAGCTACAGTTCTCAAAGTGTGACCCATGGACCTGTGGGACCCTGAGACCCTTTTAAGGGGTCCATGGCAACTGTTCTCATAATATCAAGAAGTTATTTGCCTTTTGCACTATGTTGCTATTTGCACTAAGAGTGCAAAATCAGTGGTGGGTTGTGGTAGGCTGAATAATGGCCCCCAAAGATACCCAGGTCCTAATCCCTTGGAACCTGTGAATGTTATATGGCTTGAAGGACTTTGCTGACTTGATGAAGTTAAAGATCTTGAGCTGGAGAGATTACTCTGGATCATCTGCATGGGCCCTAAATGTAATCACAACTGTCCTTGTAAGAAGGAAACTATCTCATGAGGAGTCTGACTCCATTTTCTGATGTTCAACTGCTAACACCTTTTAAGCTTGACCCCTTTTCTTCCCCCTTCTGCCCTACATTTAAGCCAGTTGATAAGAAAGGCTGGGCGCTCCCTCCTTTGCCACTGGTTGGAGATTCAAACCACATAAGGCCCTGTCTATGTGCAGGAACTCTCACCCCGGCCCCCATCGCCTAACCACTATAAAAAATTCATTAAAAAAAAAAAAAATAGGCATCTAAATCGGCAAAGAAGAAGTCAAACTCTCACTCTTTGCAGATGATATGATACTTTATGTGGAAAACCCCAAAGACTTCACCCCAAAACTGCTAGAACGCATACAGGAATTCAGTAAAGTGGCAGGATATAAAATCAATGCACAGAAGTCAGTGGCATTCCTATACACCAACAACAAGACAGAAGAAAGAGAAATTAAGGAGTCGATCCCATTTACAATTGCACCCAAAACCATAAGATACCTAGGAATAAATCTAACCAAAGAGACAAAGGATCTGTACTCAGAAAACTATAAAATACTCATGAAAGAAATTGAGGAAGACACAAAGAAATGGAAAAATGTTCCATGCTCATGGATTGGAAGAACAAATACTGTGAAGATGTCAATGCTACCTAGAGCAATCTACACATTCAATGCAATCCCCATCAAAATGCCATCCACTGTTTTCAAAGAAATGGAACA
This sequence comes from Neomonachus schauinslandi, assembly GCF_002201575.2. Classification (NCBI taxonomy): domain Eukaryota; kingdom Metazoa; phylum Chordata; class Mammalia; order Carnivora; family Phocidae; genus Neomonachus; species Neomonachus schauinslandi. The sequence goes on from NC_058415.1 coordinate 69,997,228, forward strand.
AATAATCCTAAAATTTGTATGGAACCAGAAAAGACCCCGCATAGCCAGAGGAATGTTGAAAAAGAAAAGCAAAGCCGGCGGCATCACAATTCCGGACTTCCAGCTCTATTACAAAGCTGTCATCATCAAGACAGCATGGTACTGGCACAAAAACAGACACATAGATCAATGGAACAGAATAGAGAGCCCAGAAATGGACCTTCAACTCTATGGTCAACTCATCTTTGACAAAGCAGGAAAGAATGTCCAATGGAACAAAGACAGTCTCTTCAACAAATGGTGTTGGGAAAATTGGATAGCCACATGCAGAAGAATGAAACTGGACCATTTCCTTACACCACACACAAAAATAGACTCCAAATGGTTGAAAGACCTCAATGTGAGACAGGAGTCCATCAACATCTTAAAGGAGAACACAGGCAGCAACCTCTTTGACCTCAGCCGCAGCAACTTCTTCCTAGAAACATCGCCAAAGGCAAGGGAAGCAAGGGCAAAAATGAAGTATTGGGACTTCATCAAGATAAAAAGCTTCTGCAAAGCAAAGGAAACAGTCAACAAAACCAAAAGACAACCAACAGAATGGGAGAAGATATTTGCAAATGACATATCAGATAAAGGGGTAGTATCCAAAATCTATAAAGAACTCATCAAACTCAACACCCAAAGAACAAAGAATCCAATCAAGAAATGGGCAGAAGACATGAACAGACATTTTTCCAAAGAAGACATCCAAATGGCCAACAGACACATGAAAAAGTGCTCAATATCGCTCAGCATCAGGGAAATCCAAATCAAAACCTCAATGAGATACCACCTCACACCAGTCAGAATGGCTAAAATTAACAAGTCAGGAAATGACAGATGTTGGTGGGGTTGCAGAGAAAGGGGAACCCTCCTACACTGTTGGTGGGAATGCAAGCTGGTGCAGCCACTCTGGAAAACAGTGTGGAGGTTCTTCAAAAAGTTGAAACTAGAGCTACCATATGATCCAGCAATTGCACTACTGGGTATTTACCCCAAAGATACAAAAGTAGGGATCCGAAAGGGTACGTGCACCCCAGTGTTTATAGCAGCAATGTCCACAATAGCCAAACTGTGGAAAGAGCCAAGATGTCCATTGACAGATGAATGGATAAAGAAGAGGTGGTGTATATATACAATGGAATATTATGCAGCCATCAAAAGGAATGAGATCTTGCCATATGCAACGACGTGGATGGAACTGGAGGGTATTATGTTGAGTGAAATAAGTCAAACAGAGAAAGACATGTATCATATGACCTCACTGATAGGAGGAATTGTTAATCTCAGGAAACAAACTGAGGGTTGCTGGAGTGGGGGGTGGGGTGGGAGGGATGGGGTGACTGGGTGATGGACACTGGGGAGGGTATGTGCTCTGGTGAGCGCTGTGAATTGTGCAGGACTGTTGAATCTCAGATCTGTACCTCTGAAACAAATAATGCAATATATGTTAAGAAAAAAAAAGAAGGTAGCGGGAGGGGAAGAATGAAGGGGGGGGAAATCGGAGGGGTAGACGAACCATGAGACAATGGACTCTGAGAAACAAACTGAGGGTTCTAGAGAGGAGAGGGATGGGAGGATGGGTTAGCCTGGTGATGGGTATTGACGAGGGCACGTTCTGCATGGAGCCCTGGGTGTTATGCACAAACAATGAATCATGGAACACTACATCTAAAACTAATGATGTAATGTATGGGGATTACAATAACAATAAAAAATTTTAAAAATAAATAAATAAATAAAAATAATAAAATATGAGATTATGTCACCACCCCGCAAAAAACCTTCCACCAGGCCCCCTATCATACTTAGAACACAGTCCAAAGCTCCTGTCTTTGCCCTTCTAGAAGCCTATACCTGTTCTCACTCTCCTCCTTGCCAGAAGTACCATTGTACCAGATATTCATTCATGTAGCTGGGGCCCTCATTGGAGCAGACTCTGTCACAATGTTACTTCCTTAGAAGGGCTTCCTGACCCCCTACCTCAATAGTTCTCAACGGGGGGCCATTTTGACCCCGTGAAGGACATTTGGTAATGTCTGGAAACATTTTTGGTGTCACAGTGTGGGAAGAGGGGAATCAAATGGCGTCTAATAGGTAGGAGCTAGGGATTCTGGTAAACACTTTATAATGTACAGGACAGCCCCCACCCCCAACAAAGAATTATCAACAAGTAATTATCCTGCCCAAAATGTCAATAACATCAAAATTGGGAAAACCTGACCTCTCTAAAATATACCTCCATTGATCTCTTAACCCTTACTCTGCTTTAATTTTTCATGAATAACTATTATATATCTATTCATTTGTTTATGGTCTCCCCCACTAGAATGCACGCTCCATGAGGGCAGACCCTTGACTGATGTGTACACAGCTATATCCCTATGGCCTAGAAGAAAGCCTGGCCTATAGCCAGCACTCAGGAAATCTTTACTGAAAGAATAAATGGATAAATTATACTTCAACAAAGGTGAACGATTTGTATCCATCAAGACACCCCAGGTTCTCTCAGGCTTTTGTGCCACCAGCTATAGAAAATTGTGGGACATTACAAAATTTGAAATCGCTATGATTTGTCTACTATGAGTATAGGAACATGCTAATCTTTTTAAGATTTTATTTTTAAGTAATTTCTATACCTAACGTGGGGCTCAAACTTACATCCCCGAACATGCTAATTTTATTTCCATTTTCTACATGGTGGCAATTAGACTAATATGCTCCTCAAGGGCAGAGTCTATGCCTCACATTCTCCTATGTCTCTGGCATTTCAATGGTTAATGGCAAGAATGGAAGACACTACCCTACCCAGTGAAAGAATTCAATGTGTCAGATTTAGGATTTGAGCCAACAGAAGTTCAATATTCCTGGAAGCTAATCCAGGCCTTTAATGTCCTAGGAATCTGTAATCACAGGGCTAAGGCACAGTACACATCTTTACTCAAAATAAGACAGTAACTTGTCATCATATCCAAAGCAATAAAACTGGTATAAATAGGCTTTAATATCAATATCACATACCTGCTTGTTTAGCTTCAATACAGGCAATATTTATTTCTTCTTTCAAATCCCAGTTTTCATTGGCTATAGCTTCCCCTACTTTAACAAATCTTCCAACTGCCAAGTTGACGGCTTGTCCTACACGCTGAATTGCTTGCAGAGTTTTATCAGACTTTTTGGTATTATCTTTATGATTAATAAGCGTGGTAATCTAAAAATAAAAGATGAAAGCAACTTGATTAAAATTTATCTCAAAATCTTTTTTTTTTAAAGATTTTATTTATTTATTTGACAGAGTGCAAGAGAGCACAAGCAGGGGGAGTAGTAGAGGGAGAGGGAGAAGGAGGCTCCCCGCCGAGCAGGGAGCCCCATGCAAGGCTCCATCCCAGGACTCTGGGATCATGACCTGAGCTGAAAGCAGACGCTTAACCATCTGAGCCACCCAGGCGCCCCTATCTCAATATCTTTTAAAGCTGTATCACAAAGGCTAAGAAAATTAAGTCCAGCATATGAGACTAGGTCCACCATATAGCAACAGTCTTTGGCCTAAGACTAAATTTACAGCTTTAATGCTTCAACCCAGGGACAACCAGCAAAGCATCCATCCTGCATCCCTCCTCAGGACAATGTTTCCATTAATAACAATTCCAAGTTTACCTGATGACAGTTATCTGGGACACATAGTTCCAGAAGCCCTCCAGATATTTCAACAAATTTAAAGACAGGAGAAAAGTAGGAAAGGAGGGATCATTACATTCAAATAAACCCCACAGAAAACCAAAATACTTCTTAGTTCTTACTGCATACTAGAGATCTAGTTTCCCCTAATACGGCTTGAGCTGCTATGAAAGTAGAGACAGCACCTTGTTCCCCTTGCATTTCATTCCACTGCCTAGCACAGTGTATAGGTCGTACAAAAGGGTAAGTGTGCCATACATGCTTACTGAATTAGCCAAACATTTTAAAATGACCACTGTAATCTACGATACTTCTCTGAGTGTTGTTGTAGACCCAAAGTAAATTAAATACCAAGAGTTTTTTTTTTTTTTTTTTTAAAGATTTTATTTATTTATTTGAGAGAGAGAATGAGAGAGAGCATGAGAGGGAAGAGGGTCAGAGGGAGAAGCAGACTCCCTGCTGAGCAGGGAGCCCGATGCGGGACTCGATCCAGGGACTCCAGGATCATGACCTGAGCCGAAGGCAGTCGCTTAACCAACTGAGCCACCCAGGCGCCCAAATACCAAGAGTTTTAACACTTGATTCCAGGCCCTGAAATAAAATATAAAAGGTGACAAGTTAAGCTTGTTGAAACAAATATAAGTCTTCAAAATGTCCTAGAGAACTAGTACATGAACTATACTGACATATAAAAATATTTAAGCAATGTTACATAAAAAATACAGATCCTAAATAGTACATGTCCACTAAATATAACTGTGAAATGATTTATATAAGTGCATTAACAAAGACCAGAACAGAGAATTAAGAAAAGAGGAAGGGAATGGTTCTTTGAGCAACTACTATGTGCCAGGCACTTTATGTTATGGTATTAATAATTTAGAATCAGGAAGGCCTGGGTTTGAGCCTCGGCTCTGCCATTACCAGCTAAATGACCCAGGGAAATTTACTTAATCTTTCCAAATTTCCTCACCTATAATATTATTTTTAAATTTTTTAATATTTCCTAGATGCCAGTTTCTAAAGATGTATCAGTGAACAAGACTAACACAACTCCGTCCCTATTCAGCTTATAGTCTAACAGGATAACAATAATGCAATCATATGAAATATATTTATTGCACACCTATCATATGCAATGATGAAAAAGCAATGTACAAGAAAGAAAGGCCCAAACTCTCATTCAAGTGGGAGGAGGGGAGACACGATAATCAAGCAAATAGGTAAACAAAAAAAATTAATGTAAATGCTATGCAAAAGATTAAAATAGGATAATGTGGTAGAAAGTATTTGTGTAGCTACTTCAGATTGGTTGGTCTTCCTTCTATGAGGAAATGCTATTTAAGCTAAGATCTAAATGATATAAAGCAGCCAAGCTGGCAAACACCAGGAGACAAAGCATTCTAGGGAGAAGATATAATTGTTAAAAGACAGAGAGAGAAAGGGAAAGAGGGAGGGAGAGGGATATGGAGAGAGGGGGGGAGAGGGGGAGATGGGGACAGAGAGAAGGGGAGCCTGTCCTGTTCAAGAAATGAGGTAAGGCCAGAAGTGGTCAAAGAACAGGGTCAAGAGGACAAATATAAACCAATATCCAGCAGGTGGGCAGGGATCAGCCATGGAAGGCTGTGAATTGGAGTAAAGACTTTGTATTTTATTCTAAGTGTGACAGGAAGCCACTGAAGGGTTTCTAAGCAGGAAAGTGACATAATCTCTGTAGTTATTTATTTATTTATTTATTTATTTATTTATTTATTTAAGAGAGAGTTGGGGGGGGAGGAGCAGAGGGAGAGGGACAAGTAGATTCTGCACTGAGTGCAGAGCTCGTTGCAGGGCTTGATCTCATGACCTGAGCCCAAACCAAGAGTTCGACACTTAACCAACTGAGCCACCCAGGCGCCCCTGTAGCTATTTTTAAATGTGTCCATAAGTTATTCGATATTTCTTCTTTTAAGAGGTAGAGCCTCATTTTTCTCCCCTTAAGTATGAACTGAGCTTAGTGACTCACTTCTAATGAATAACATGGAAGCAATGGCATACTTCTGAGAGTAGGTAATAAAACACATTGTAACTTCCATCTCTCCCACTCCTCAATCTCAGATCAATCACTGTGGGAGAAAACCAGCTACCATATCTTGGAGGATACTCATGCAATTCTATGGAGAGACCCACAGGGGAAGAAACTGAGGCCTCTGGCCAAAAGGTAATGAAGAACTGAAGCCTCCTGCCTACAGCAAGAGTGAAGATGGGAACAAATTCTTCAGCCTCAGTCAAGCCTTCAGATTACCGTGGGTCCAGCCAACATCCTGATTTCCATCTCACAAAAGACCTTAATCCAGAACTACCAGGTAAACCATCGCAGAATTCTTGACCCACAGAAACTATGAGATGATAATACAATAAATAAATATTTATTAAGGCTGTAAATTTGGGGTAATTTGTTATGTATGAATAGATAACAAATACATGTTTTGGTATCTGGAACTGGGGCAATGCTGTAACAAAACCCAAAATGTGGGAGTGGCTTTGACATCAGGCCTGGGAAGCTGAATGGACTTTGAGGAGTTAGTAAAAGCTAGAGAGTGCTGAATAAACTTTATAGAAGTATGGTGACCATTGAGAAACTATGGGTGAAGGCTTAAAGGAAAATGAGAAAAATCTTATTGGAAACTGGAGAAAAGAGGATCTTTGTTATGTAATGGCAGAAAATCACCCCAGGAATGTGTAAATTACAGAATATACCTAATGAACTGGATGATCTAGCTAAGGAAATTTCAAGACAGATTTTGAAGATGCCACTTGGTTTCTTGCTTAAAACGTAAAATATAAGAGGTGAGACAGAAGCTAAAGGAAACACTGTTAAATAAAAAGAAGCCAGGCCCTACTGGGTCTGAAAATTCCTTGCTTCTCCAGAAGGCAAATGATGCTAAGATTAAGAATGGCTTCCAAGCAAAAACAAAATCTAGGGCACTGTCAGGAAAGCACGGTCTAAAGATGAAGCTAAGAGTGTGACTATAAAATCTTGTTAAGATCTCAGATGGTGTTCAGAGATGGTGTTCAAGGTGGTGTTCCAGAGACCCATTCACTTAAACAACAGGTCTCCTGAGAAGTTTTAGAGGTATAGTCCTCAGGAGCCCCAGCAAAAGCCCAAGTTAGAGCAGGGCTTATCATAAAGAGACTTGTGGGTATGGTTTGCCTAATTGAGTGAGCCCAATAAGATTCGCAGGAGACCCACAAAATTTTAAAGCTAATTATGTCAAGAGGAATGCTACCAGCTTGGACTGAAGGAGATAGATCAGTACAAAATGAAGAGAGGCTTCTGAATCCCCAAGCTTCCACAGGCAGGGAGCGGGCTGAGAAACTATGCAGCTACAAACATGGGCCACCTCTCATGAGCGAGGATGGCTCCGAGGGCAGTGCTAAGAGCCATGAAGAATCATTCCCACACCGCAGGTCTTCGTCAAGGTACTGCTAACAGGTGTCTTGGTAGCTTTCAGAATACTGTGAACCAGTGATTCCTATTCTTATGTTTCCCATTTTCAAACAGAAGTATATGGCAGTTATCCTATGCCTATTCTGTTTGTTTTGGTTTGGTTTTTTTGGGGGGTGTTATTGTTGTTTTAACAAAAATGTCCATAATGATTAATCTCTGCCTGTCCTACCACTATAAGTTGTGTGTTTGGGAGCAGATAATTTGTCGCTGTAGTTCACAAGTTTTCAGATCAAATGGAACTATACTCAAGGAGCTACATCTAAGGAACTACACATACAAAAAGCCTCATCTGAATCAGAATTAGATGCCAAAATCTTGAATTTCCAGCTGATGCCCTAGAGGAATGAGACTTTTAGGAGGACTGGGGTGGAGGTTGTTTGCAAATGGGAAGAAAGTAAACGATCTGTGGCCAGAGGGTGGAGTGTGATGATTTTAAAATATGTCCACAAATTCTTTGCTATTCCTCCTTCAAGAGGTGGAGCTTCGTTCCCCTGTCCTTGAGTGTGGGCTGAACTTGGTGATTCACTTCTAATAAAGCAGAAGTGACGGTACGCTACATTTATGGGCAGGTCATAAAGACACTCCGGTTTCAATCTTTCTCTCTCTGAGATTATTCACTCTAGGGGAAGCCAGTTACCATGTCATGAAGTCACCTGACCAGCCGGATGCAGTCTGACATGACAAAGAACTGAGGGAGGCCTCTGACCAACAGCGAGAGAGCAAGAGTCTGAGGCCTACTGCTTACAGACACGTGAGTAGTCTAAAACCAGGCAGGTAAGCCACTCACAAATTCCTGAAACACAGAATCTAAAATAATAAATGTTTGTTGTTTTTAAACGATTAAGTATGAGGTAACTTATTTTGCAGCAGTAAATAACTAATACAATCTCAAATGTTTTTTTGTTTTTTTTTTTTAAAGAATACTCCCTTCTGGGGAGAAGAGTGGATTGATAAAGTGGCAAAAGTAGAAGGAAGGAGACCAGTTAGGAAACCATTGCAATAGTCCAGGTAAAAGATGATGTCAGCGTGGAGTACAGGGATGGCTCAGTTGGTTAAGCGTCCGACTCTTGGTTTTGGCTCAGTTCATGATCTCAGGGTTGTGAGATCGGGCTCTGCGTTGGACTCCATGCTCAGTGTGCAGTTGGCTTGAGATTCTCTCCCTCTTGCTCATACTTTCACATTCTCTCTCACTCTCAAATCAGTAAAATCTTTTTTTAAAAATGCCAGCTTGAAGTAAGGCAGCAATAGTCAAGATGGAGGAAAACGGATAAACTGGATTGTTTGATGGATTAGACTGGTGTTGTCCAAGAGGACCCCTAAATGTGTGGTAGAAGAAACAGAGTGCATTGGCATAACACTAACATCTCTATGTGGCAGGCACAAAAAAAAGGTGTTTTTGCACAAATAATCTAATTTAATCTTCACAATAATCTTAGTATGTAGGCACCACTTTATCCCCTTTTTACAGAGAAGGCAGCTGACATTAAAAGATGCTTATTTAAGGTCTCACAGCTATTAAAAGGTAAAGCCAAGATTCTACAAGTCAGACAATTTGACTCTGAGACGTACTTTATTTTGACTGATATATAACTTACATAAAACATTGTGTAAGTTTAAGGTGTACAATGTGATGATTTGATGCACATATACATTGCATATGATTCCACAATAAACTACAAATGATGACCACAATAGTTAGTTAACACCTTTACTACCTCACATAATTTTTTTTTTTTTGGTGGTGGTGGTAAGAACATTTAAGATCTACTCTTTTAACAACTTTTAAGTATATAATACCGAGTTGTTAACATATAGTCACCATGCTGTACATCAGATCCCTAGAACTTATTCATCTTATAACTGGAAATTTGCACCGTTTGACCAGCATCTCCCTATTTTCCCCACCACATAGCCCCTCACAACCACCATTGGACTGTTTCTGTGGGTTTGGCTTTTGTAAATTCCACATATAAGTGAGATCATTTGGTATTTGCCTTCTCTGTCTGATTTATTTCACTTAGCATAATGCCTTTCAAGGTCCATCTATGTTGTAGCAAATGGCAAGATTCCCTTCTTTCTCATGACTGAATAATGTTCCATTGTATATTTATACCATATCTTCTCCATGTATTTATCAATAGAAGGACACTGAGGTTGTTTCCATACCTTAGCTATTGTGAATAATACTGCAATGAACATGGGAGTGCAAATACCTCTTCAAGATCCCGATTTCATTTCCTTAGGATATATACCCAAAAGTGGGATTGCTGAGTCATATGATAGTCCTATTTTTAATTTTTTATGGAACCCTCATGCTGTTTTCCATAGTGGCTGAACCAATTTACATTCCCTCTAATAGTGCACAAGGCTTCCCTTTTCTCCACATCCTCACCAACACTTGTTTTCTTGTCTTTTTGATAACATCCAATTCTAAGAGGTATGAGTTGATATCTCATTGTGGTTTTGACCTAGTTTCCTTGATGATTAGTGATGCTGAGCATATTTTCATAAACCTATTGGCCATTTGTGTGTCTTCTTTCAAAAAATGTCTGTTCAGGGGCGCCTGGGTGGCACAGACGGTGGAGCATCTGACTCCTGGTTTGGGCTCAGGTCGTGATCTCAGGGTCATGAGATCAAGCCCTGTGTTAGGCAGCGTAGAATCTGCTTAAGACTCTCTCTCTCTCCCTCTCCCTCTGCCCCTCCCCCACCCCGCTCCCACTCTAATAAATCTTTTTTAAAAATGTTGAGATTTTATTAGTTTTGCTTTAGATTTTAAAATGTACAGATAAAAGTGAACTACCTTTCATTCCCTTCACACCCTTCCCTGAGGCAGGGTTTGAAGTGACTCCAATATGTATCAGATAAATAGTATTATACTGTATCTTTCTGGATTTGCTTTTGTTGTTGTTAAATTTGATAAATTTGAGATCTACATTGATATATGTAGATCTGATGTATTTATTTTATACGAATCAGTCACAGTTTATTGATTCACTCCTCTACTAATATGCATTTTGGTTGTTTCCAGTTTTTGTTATTAAAAGCAGTTCTGCAATAAACAAACAAACAAATGTTCAGTTCCTCTGCCCATTTTTTTTTTAAAAAAAGATTTTATTTATTTATTTGACAGAGAGAGAGACAGCGAGAGAGGGAACACAAGCAGGGGGAATGGGAGAGGGAGAAGCAGGCTCCCCACTAAGCATCCATCCCAGGACCTGGGGATCATGACCTGAGCCGAAGGCAGGCACTTAACGACTGAGCCACCCAGGCGCCCCTCCTCTGCCCATTTTTAAGTCAGATTTTTTTCTTGCTATGGAGTGGTATGAGCTCCATATATATATATTTTAAATGCTAACCTCTTATCAGATAGATGGTTTCAAATATTTTATTCCATTCTGTAGGCTGTCTTTTCACTTTGTTGATTGCTTCTTTCCCTTGCAGAAGCTTTTTAGTTTGATGTAGTCCCACTTGCTTATTTTTGCTTTTGTTACTTGTATTCTTGGTGTCATATCCAAAAATCACTGCCGAGACCAATGTCAAGGAGATTTTTCCCTCTTTTCTTCTAGGAGTTTTATAGTTCCAAGTCTTACATTTAAGTCATTGGTCCATTTACTGGATAGGGGTCCAGTTTCATTCTTTTGCATGTGATGATTCAGTTTTTCCAACACCACTTATTGAAGAAACTATCCTTTCCCCATTGGTTATTCTTGGCTCCCTTGTCAAATATTAGTTTACCATATATGTATGGATTTATTTCTGGCCTCTTGATTCAGTTTCATTGGACTATGTGTCTGTTTTTATGTTGGTGCCATACTATTTAATTACTACAGCTTTGTAGTATGATTTGAAGTCAGGAAGTGTGTTGCCTCTAGCTTTGTTTTCCTTTCCCAAGACTATTTTAGCTAGTTGGAGTCTTTTGTGCTTCTGTACAAATTTTAGGATTGTTTTTCTATTTCTGTAGGGAAAAAAATGCCTTTGGAATTATGATAGGGGATTGCACTGAATCTCTAGATGGCTTTAGGTGTTATGGACATTTTAATTCAGATCCATGAACATGGGCTATCTTTCCACTCATTTGTGTCTTCTTCAATTTCTTTTATCAAAGTCTTACAGTTTTCAGTGTACAGATCTTTCACCTCCTTGATTAAATATATTTTTTAAGTATTGTTTTTTTTTTTTTAAGATTTTATTTATTTATTCATGAGAGACAGAGAGAGAGAAGCAGAGGGAGAAGCAGGCTCCCAAGGAGCAGGGAGCCCGATGTGGGACTCGATCCCAGGACCCTGGGATCATGACCTGAGCCGAAAGCAGACGCTTAACCATCTGAGCCACCCAGGTGCCCTTAAGTATTGTTTTTGATGCTATGGTGAGATTGTTTTATTTCTTTTTCAAATATTTTGTTGTCAGTGTATAGAAACACAACTGATTTCTTTATGTTGATTTTTTTTCTGGCAACTTTACTGAATCCACTTATTCTGTGTGTATGTGTGTGTGTCTGTGTGTCTGTGTGTAGTCCTTAGGAGCCTTTGATCCTTCCCCACACCAGACAGACCCTAAGGAACTCTTTGTACCACCTGGAGAACAGAAGACTTAATCACCATTGACTATTCCAAACAATTAACTTGGAAGAAACTCTAGAGTGAAAAGGAGTTTAAGTTGTGTTTATTACCAAAAGCTTTAAATTTTCAATTATATAGAAAAGATCAGCAATTAGACTAAAATGCCAACTATTGTTCAGTTCTGAAACACACATTTTGTTTCATTACAAGCATCCTCCCTAGTGCACAATTAGGTGTGGCTGTCTTCCTTTTACTCGAAGCAGCCTAGAAAATGTTTAATCCAAATACAGGTATACATTTGAAACTGACATATACAGGAGTCAAATCAATTTATAAAATTCCTTATTAAAAGGTCGATTTATATCCTTAAATTATTCTCAAACTTTTTAAAAGGGAGGCTCAAAAAGTTATACATGTTGATTATTTTTAAAAAATGGGAAATGGGGTGCCTGGGTGGCTCAGTCAGTTAAGCCTCTGCCTTCGGCTCAGGTCATGATTTCAGGGTGCTGGGATTGAGCCCCATCTTGGGCTCCCTGCTCAGTGGGGAGCCTGCTTTTCTCTCTCCCCCCTAGCCCCCCTTTCTTTTGTTCCCCCACTCTCTCTGCCAAAAAAAAAAAATCTTAAAAAAAAAAAAAAAAAGGAAATATAGGAAAGACTAAAGAAATAAAAATTATTCATCATCACACAACCCCATGAGGATTTTGCCATAATTTTTCTCAGTCGTGTTTTATACATACCTAAATACAGTTTTACAAAATTGAGATCAAACTTCATGTGAAAAATAAGACTAGATAGCATTTAACACTCAGGCACTATCGCATGTGTTTTATGCAAATTAATTCATTTAATGCTTACATCTCTATGAGGCAGATACTATTATTACCCTCAACTTACAGATAAAGACCTGAACTTTGAAGAGGTAAAGAATTTGCCCAAGGTCACAAAGGGAGTAAGTTGCCTACGCTGTTAGTAATTACACTGCTTCTTTCCTCCCAGGATTATGCTAAAGATCAGGGAAAAGACAGTTGATGAGAGTGCCTTGTAAATTATATGTGCCAAATAAAATTTTAGTTATTATTCTACAAAAATAGGAGGCATATTAAATTGGGAGACACAACCTGAAGACGCCCTGACCCGAGTCTAGAGTATGCCTGAATGAACTGGAAAAAGGAGGGCAGAAAGGCATCCTATGGGGAAGAAAGCATCTGATATATTGAAGACTTCTGCTGTGGAATAAAAGAATAAGAACTAGGGCTTATTTGATACCTTATTTGGTACCTTCTAGTAAGAAGTAGGGCTTATCTGATACCTTCTAACAAAGGGTATCAAGAAGTAACAATCTCCAACAAAGTATATCCTAGCAGTTAAGAGAATGAACTCTGGCTTATTTTGCCTGGGTTTGAATTCTGGCTCTGTCATGTGACAATGACAAAGGTCATCTAACCTTTCCGTAACTCCATGTTCTCATTTGTAAAAACACGAATAATAATAGTACCCATTTCACAGGGTCATTGTGGAAAATACATTAGTAAATTAAATAAAGTATTTAGAATAGTGTCTGGTATATAGCAAACATTACATAATTGTTAGATATTACAGTTTACATTTCTAGAATCTTCTTTCCTCATGTTTGTGATCTTATTCTTATTTTCTAGAATAGCTCACAGTAATCTCTTCACTGAAATGGATTTTCTTAGTTTACTTACTTATTTTGTGGGGAAGCAAGAAAGCAAGTGAAGACCAGGAAGAAAAAAAATGGTAGTAGCCCAGATAAATGAACAATGGCTTAATAAAAAATTAAGGGAGCCAGCCTAGTACAGAGAAATTTGTCTCTGGGCTTAAACTCATTAGTGAGTTCTCAAAATAATTAGATATAAAAATTAGAGGTGCCTGGCTGGTTCAGTCGGTAAGGCATGTGGCTCTTGATCCTGTCAGGGTCGTGAGTTCAAGCCCCACGTTGGGCATGGAGCTATTAAAAAAAAAAAAAAAAGCTAATCAGCTATAGAAACCAGTATGGAAGAAAACACACCAAATCATGGGAGGTGTTTTAAAAGAATCAGAAAAAAAGGGCACTTTCACTTATTTTATGTGTTTTATGTTTGCAAGTAAAAAAACACATATATTCACATACATAAATTAGCAAAGAGGGCCCCATACATTCTCTATTCATCTTCAATTAATGAGACAAGGATCCTGAAAAGCCTACAGGACAATACAGAGAGAAACAGAAAGACAAGGTGAGCTACCTTAGAAATGTGAGGGGTCTGTACAATGGTGAATGAAGTAAATCTATCACAGACAGGAAAAGACTAGTGGGTGGTAGAATAACATTCCACACTAGGGTGGGGTACGTGGCAGACATCCCTCTTCCCTTCCTTGGATAAAAACATTTTAAGACTGGGAGTGGGCGTTCTGACAGGAAGAATAAAATGATTATTTTTTTTTAAGATGGGCTTTTCTTAAATATTTTTATTTATTTGAGAGAGAGAGCACAAACAGGGGGGAGGGACAGAGGGAGAAGGAGACTCCCCACTGAGCAGGGAGCCCGATGTGGGGTTCAATCCCAGGACCCTGGGATCATGACCTGAGCAGAGGACAGATGCTTAACCGACTAAGCCAGCCAGGTGCCCCAAAAACAAAATGATTATTAAGGAAGGTGCAGAAAATGTGTTTGGGATCTAATCCAGGGCATTTTAAACAACTGTCTGAATGAGAAAATATAAAACAAATGAGTATATATAACATATATATGCACAGTATAAAGAAACAGAAGACATATGCACCCAGCACCAAACTTAAGAGAACATTACCAGTACCTCTGACAACCCACATGCCTTGTGGACCCCTACCTTTCCACATCACCCACCTCCCTCTCCCCAAAAGAAACCACTGTCCTGATTTTGTGCTCATCACTTCCTTATTATTATTCCTTATTGTTACTGCACAGATGTTATATCCCTAAATGATACATGGTTTCATTTTGCCTGCTTTTGAGCCTTTAATTTTTTTTCACTCAACATTATGTTTTTGAGATTCACCCATACTGATAATTATAACTGTAGTTCAATTATTTTGCTGCTGCACAATATCTCACTGTATGAACATAACACAATTTATTTAAACATCCTACTGTTAAAAGACATTTAGGTAGATTTAGGTAGTTTCCAGTTTGGGGACATTAGAAGTAAAAAAAAAAAAATCAACATTTCAATCCATGTCTCTAATACACATGCAGGACTTTCTCTAGAGGGTATGGATTTTGGAGTAGAATTGCTGGGTCATAGGTAATACCCACCTTCAACTTTAGATTACATCAAACTGTTTTCCAAAGTGGTTTACTCTTGACATTCCCATTGGCTCCACATTCCTCACCAATACTTGTTCTCATTGTGGTTTTAATTTGTACTCCACTAATTTCTCATAAAATTGAATATCTTTTACATTTCTTTTAGCCATCTGTTTCCTATTACATGAGATGACTGTTTATTTTTACCAATCTTTAATAGGTAATCTTTATTTTCGATTCATTGCAGTTCTTTATTCTGGGTACTACCAATCATTTATTGGTGATTTGTGTTGCAATCATATTCTTCCACTTTATGGCTTATCCTTTCAATTTTGATAAGAAGACATTCTTCATTCTAATGGAGTCAAATTTATCAATCTTTGTTCAGAATTTTTACTTCTGGTATATTAAAAAATCACTTCCCACCATGAGGTAGTGAAGATATTGCCCAGTTTTTTGGGTTTTTTTTTCCTAAAAGTGTCACACGTTTTCACTTTCATATCGATGTCCTTAATCTATCTGGAATTGATTTTTGTATATCATGTGAGACAAGGATCCAATTTCATATGTTACTATTAGATAACAATTGTTTTAGCCCCATTTTTTAAGTTTTTCCTTTCCCCACTAACCAGCAGTGCCAATTCTGTGATTTATCAAGTTTCCACATATGTGTGGACCTGTTTCTAGGTTCTCTGTTCCCTTTCACTGGTCTATTGCCTTAATTATGATAGCTTTATAATGCCTTGAAATCTTCCCACTTTGTTTCTCTTCTGGCTATTCTTGGCTCTTTGCTCTTTCATATAATTATATGAAATTATAATTACTTTTTATCAAATTCTACTCAAAAATCCTGTTGAAGTTTTCATTGGAATTGTATTAAATTTATGCGTCTATAATATTGAGTCAATCTAGTCATAAACACAGTACTTCACTCCATTTATCTAGATCTACTTTGGCTTTCAATAAATTTTTAAAATTCTTGGGGTGCCTAGCTGGCTCAGTGTGTGGAGCATATGACTCTTGATCTCGGGGTTGTGAGTTTGAGCCCCAAGTAGGATTAGAGATTACTTAAAAAGAAAATCTTTAAAAAACATAAAAATTTTTAAAAATTATTTTCACGGGGCGCCTGGGTGGCTCAGTTGGTTAAGCGACTGCCTTCGGCTCAGGTCATGATCCTGGAGTCCCGGGATCGAGTCCCGCATCGGGCTCCCTGCTCGGCAGGGAGTCTGCTTCTCCCTCTGACCCTCCTCCCTCTCATGCTCTCTGTCTCTCATTCTCTCTCTCTCAAATAAATAAATAAAATCTTTAAAAAAAAATTATTTTCACAAAGTTTGGCATCTCTTTTGCTATGCGTATACTCTTAAGAACCTCATTTTCTGCTGTAATTTTTATTCTAACTGGTATTTTTTTTAGAATTACTTTTTTTTTTTAATGTAGAAAAATGTAGTTGACTAAAGTCATTCAGTGAGCTTACTAAACCTAGTTTTTATGATTTATCTGTAGACTCTTGAAAGTTTTGATTTTTTCCTTCTCTCTTTACACCTTTCACTTCTTGTCTCATTGCACTGGTTAGGATTTCCAGTACAGTGTCGAATAAAAGCTGCAATAGCACATATCCCTCCTCTTGTTTCTGGTTTTAAAGGAAATATTTTGTCTTGTTTTGTTAAGATTTATTTATTTATTTGAGAGAGAGCAAGAGCACAAAAGAGCACAGGGTAGAGGGGCAGAGGGAGAGGGAGAGAGTGAAGTTCAAGCAGACTCCCTACTGCACATGGAGCCCGACTCAGGGCTTCATCCCAAGACCCCAAGACCATGACTTGAGCCAAAATCAAGAGCCAGACACCTAACCGACTGAGCCACCCAGGCGCACCAGGAAATGTTTGTTTTAAATTTGACTTGTTGCTATGATGTTAACTGTAGGTTTTCTGCAGATACTCTTTATCAGGTTAAGGAAGTTTTCTTTTATTACTAGTTTGCTAAGTGTTTTTATCATGGTTATAATTTGGACTTAATTGAATACTTCTTCTGCATCTACTGATAAGAACATGTATCTTTTCTAATACATGAATGCAGAAAACAATACACATTTGCCTAATACTAACTCAACCATGCATTCTTAGAATAAGGCCAGTAACCCAGAACTTTTTACTTGTAGAGTCAGAAGAGGTTAGATGATACCTGCTTAAAACTCAATAAATTTTATGATGCTAGTCTTACTTTCTCACCTCAAGACCCTGTCTTCTTTACAGCATCGTTCCTGACTCATCCATGCCTTCTCTGAGCTCTTAGAGCATTTACTATTGATGTTATTCATTTGACACTTGGCATGTGTTAATTTTTGTATGTCCTGTCTCCCAACTTGACTACAAGTTCCTCAAGAAGCAGCTAGTAAGTACACAATAAATGATCACTTAAATTATTCTTGTGATAAAATGGTGAAACATGAGTTGGATAATAATGCAGCATCCTTAAAAAATGAGACTTCTGGACATGAATTTTCTAGAAAGGTGAAGTTTTAATCAGCTAATAGTCACTGAAACTTAAAAATCACTCTAAATTGTACTCCACACTTTCCTGCTTTGTTAACAGTGTTCTGGCCATGCTTTATTCATTTCTTGATTCTAAGCAAACTCAACTGTTACTTGTTGAGTACAGTCAATCATTAGGAATGTCAGTTATGGTACTGTACTAAAGATACAGCTGTGGATACATAACATGTGGGATGCAGAACCTCGGCTATGACCCTGAATGAATCTTTAATAAGGAAAAAAAAAAAAAATTGGCATTTTTCCCCCTTTAGCACTGACCTCTAGTTAACTCTAAGCAGCAATTCACAGGACTCACAGATTCACACATTTCCTCCTCCACTCCACCCTCTTTTATCCCAGAATTACACAATGCAGAGCTGTAGGACTGATACATTTTTAGCAGTGATACTGTGAAAAGTTACCATTTCTCCAGATTACAACTACTTTCCACCTTGCTTTTCCACTGTGGACTCCCTTCTCTGTACCTACTACTAGCTGACCTCATCACTGCTTCTAATCTCTAGAGAGAAACAGCATATGGTGTAACTAAGCACAGAATCTGGAACCAGAAAGCCTGGGTTCAAATGCCAATTTGACATTTACAGTTCAAAGCCCCAGGATAAGTTACTTAACCTCACTATTCCTCAGTTTCCTCTTCCATAGAATGAGAATAAACACATATCTACCTCATAAGATTGTTATGAGAATGAAAACAGTTAATATTTATAAAGTGCTTAAACCATTACCTAACATATAGTAAGCAACACACATATTGTTAAATAAATGGATAAAATACTGTCAGGTTGAACTCCACCACTCTCTTATCACTCTTAAATCTACTCCAGTATTTCTCATTTTGGGTTGTGGTTGTACTGGTCGTAGTGGTGGCAGACATTATTAACCAATCTAGCACTCCTTCTCTCTGGTCAGTGCCTCCCTCAGACATGGAAGGGAAGGGGGGGGGGAGGTGTGTCAGGTGTATTCATTCACTGTTCTGTTAGCCAAGCTAAAGTAAGCACAGGTTAAAAAAAAAAAAAAGCTGTTTATTTAATCAGCATAACAGGAATCTAGGGACATGTGTGACTGCTATTTTCAAATATTTGCAGGGCTGTGATGGAGAAGAGACAGCATTTAAAACTCTATGGAAGAGCTACAGTCTCCCCATCACTGAACATGTTTAAGCAGGAGACTGGTGACCAGGTGTAAGGATGCTGTAAGAAAGAATTTTTTAATTTAGAGTCAGATAAACTTTAAGATTCCTTCTACCTCTAAAGTCTTGGCAATACTAGCGTGAGTCACAAAGACATTACAATCTAGTTGTGAATCACACATCGCCAACGCGCTCCTGAAGGCACAGAATTCTTCACTCCCCACAGTGCTTGGCACATTACAACAGATCGAGGTGAGGAATTCTAGCCCTCAGGCTGCGTATAACTCGGCTCACAGTAACAAAAACTTCTGTAAAACTGGGCGCGTCAATTAGCTGATTCCAGACTTCTGTTACGACCAACAAATACAATAAAGCATACATCCCAGACGGGATTTGGCAAAAAGATGTGTATCCGGATTAACTATCAGACAGTGCTTCGCTGCACTCTTCCGAAGCCAGACAAAGCCGCCTGAAGTGAGCGGCAGGTTAAGGGGCAGGGGCAGGCAGGGTGGCCCGGGAGAGTGGGGGGGGGGGGGGAATGGGAGCCCAGCGAGCAGACACGCGCAGGGGACCAGGGACAAAGGCCTCGGGGAGAGCACGCTGGACTTGGAGGCCGGCAGGAATGCCCGGGCCGGAGTGCCCAGCAGTCGGGGTGTGGACTGGGGATGCAAACGTGTGGGCCCCCGCAGGGTCCTCTCTGCCTCGGGTGAGCCCGCGCGGGGCCCCTCGCTGGGCCGGGGGCCGCCGAAGCCACAGTCCGAGGCGGGTCGCGCGGGGCAGGCCGGGCGGCGCACCTGCCTGCCGGCCTCTCGGGGCCGCACTGGGCTCCCCGCCCCCTGCCCCCCCCCGCCGTGCAGCCCACTCGGCCTCGCCGCCGGATTTCGGATGGTCCAGACCAAACGCCGCAGCCGCAGCCGAGGCCGGTCCCCCAGCCTCAGACAGGCGGCCCGACCCGACGCCGCAGTCCTGCTGGGAATGGGGGGCAGCGGCTGCCTCCCGCCGGGCCCGACCCGGCCCCGGGCCGTGCGAGCGGCCGCCGCCATCGCGGGCCGCGGCTGGAGGGAGACGAAGGGCCGCGCCGGGCGCCACTTTACCTGAGAGACCAGCGGGAGCAGCGTCTGCTCCACCGAACGAGTTTTGATCTCCAGTCCGGAGTCGAAGGCGAATCCCGACGGGCTGGCGCCGCCAACGCCTGCCGGGCCCGAAAAGGCGGCCATGGCCCTCGGCCCGTCGCGCAGCCGGGACGCCGCGCCACTGCGGGCCCGCCGCCCGCCGCCCGCCAGCCAGCACGCCCGCGACGGCGGCAATGCTACCGCGCCGCCCGAGGCCCCGCCCCCAGCCGAGCCACGCCCCCTGGCAGCCACGCCCCCACGCGCTCAGGTCTAGGGTCTACCCTGCCACCTGGCTGGGTCTGTCGTGCTCTGACTCGCCCCCGCCAGGACGGATCAAACCAGACACCTGCGGGCCTCCCACGGCTACGTGGCCTCTCACCGGGAAGAGGACAACTATCTCTAGCAAAGCATTTCGTCCTCCTGGTAGGTGACTCGGCTTAACTCCGAATTCCCACGAGGATTTCTAGAAGCTGAGCTAACTGGTGGAGCAGAGAATCACAGTCAAGTCTGTAGGAAGGGTCTTTTACCCTGAGACAGGAATTTTGCCGGTAAAGCGTCTTTCTGGAGCTTTCCTGAAGGTCCCACTTCCCCTTGGCTCCTCTTCTGACCCTCTCATTCTCACAATTTGGGCTGGATTAAGAATGAAACATTTGATAATGCAGCCTTAAGGAGTACCTGAGTACTTGGCAAGGAGGCCAGTGATTTGGGTATCTTTCAGGCTACTGTTCAAAATTACTCTTCAAAAGGAAATTAGAGCATATGGAAAAGCTTCACCTACTGTTCAACACTATTACATTTTAAAACTATTTTCTTAAGTAGGCTCCACACCCAGCGTGGAGCCCAAGGGGGGCATGAACTCATGACCCTAAGATCAAGACCCGAGTTGAAATCAAGAGTCAGCTTCCTAACCCACTGAGCCACCCAGGTGTGCCTAAAACTACTTTTGAGAATTACTTTTCCCCTAGGGCCTAGCACAGAGCAGTTTACTAAAGGCTGTTTATTGACTGAAAAGATCGTTAGTGTAGATTTCTGACTAAACTCACTAAAAGGAATCAGGGAGCCCGAAACTGATCAGATGGGAGGGAGAGCTGAACACCTCTTTCCCCAGGAGTTCAGAAGCAAAGCCAAAAGGAGGTTGTCAGAAACCCCTGTGAGGGGGTCCTCGGCTTAAGCAATAGACTGAGAAGCATGGAGAAATATTTGTGAACATATCTGCCAGTAAGCAACCAGCAGAGTAGAGAAGAATCTGAAGCTGGCGAGTCCACCCTTTCACTTTTGCCAGGATTATTTCTCCCTCCATGTCAGATTGATGAGCTGAACACCACCAACTCCAGGTGTCAGAGGCTCTTTCCCAAGCACTGTTGAAATGTGCTTCACAGCACTCCCACTTAGGGGTTCAGCTCCGTCTGCCAGGGCTGCACAGATATCTTTGCTATTGAAGATAGCCATAAGGTAGGCTTGTTTTCTTCGTTCAAAATGTGCAGTTCCTTTAACCAACTTTCTCTGCCCCAGATTCTTACTCCCCAGCCACTCACCTTACCAATTCCTTGTCTACCACAAGGCCACCTTTCCCTGTGCACTGAGGGCTCTAGCTTCAGCCTTGGACCCTTTCACCTCTTTCAGGTGCCCACATTCCCTCTCCAGACATATCTTCTTCTCTTATGTAAGCTGCCCATATTACATAAAAATTCAGTGTAGGCATTGATGCCAAAGGAAAATACATAAGGCCTAGGAGACGGATGTATTCGTGAAAGTTTCACCCCACTGAAGATCAAATTTCTCCACAGAAATGAGACTAAGTTTACCATCTGATTCATTCAACACTAGTAATTTTATTTCAAAATATAAATATTTCACATTTACAAAGAGGTTACATTAGAAGTTTGTCAAAGCAAGTTAAAGCTAAGAAGTAGCATCTGTGTGAGAATAAAGAATATGTACTGTTGTATTTGAATAAACTTTTTTGCTTTCAAACCATCTCTACTTTGCCTGAGAATGCAGAGGATATCTTTTCCAAAAGTTACATAAGCAGTTACAACTATATATCCAAGCTTGGTTTCCGAATCAAATGGTATTTGAAATATACTCTAGTCACCCAAACAAGTGGCACTGCAAAAGAGAGAAGAAGGGTTTTCTTGGGGACAGCTATAATGAGAGTTATACCTTCTGGGTCACTGCAATAAAAAAGAAATAGGATTTGGTAATAGCCAAAATGATGTTACTTTAAGATTCATTTCCACACCTTTCATTGTAAGCTATAAAGCCAGAAGAAAAATAAGAAACCAGGTATGGAGTAAAGAACTCTGGACTTGGAGTCAGAAGTTCTGCCACTGAATTCTGGCTCCATCATTTAAGGTATAAACTTAAGGGAAAATTCACAAAAAACCTTTCTGAGCCTCCAGTGCCTCATTCAATAATACTTAACGCCTGCCTATCTCACAGGGTTGTTAAGAAAGCAGTCTGAAAACTATAAAGTGACATACAAAAGCATTATAAAAATGTAATATCAATATATATCACTGTATCTGCACATTACTAGATCCTTGAAAAACTTGGAAAACTAAACACAAATACTGATTTTACACACCATAGGTGGAAAAGAATCTCTATACTTGACGTATAGCTCTGAATGGCAAATAGGTTCTCTTTCTGGTATCTCACTAAACTTTGAGATTTATTATAGTTTATGTGGTACTATGGTAACAGATTTACCATTCAGAATTTCCATTAAGGATGTCTCCTAAAAGAGCTGTAAACTTACTCGAGAGCCATGTTTCCCAAAGGACTAGTAGTCCTTGGAGAAGCTCTGCTAAAAGGATGGGAGGGCGGGGGAAGGGAGTGCAGTTTAAGGTCAAGTAAGTGTAGTAAACACAATCTGTCCCCTCATAAGTTCACAATATATAACAGCACGCTAAAAATTCTTAGAAGTCCTACAGAAAGGAAACAACTCAGCATTCCTCAATTTTAACTGACCATGGAGTCCCCTCCCCCCATGCCCACTTTTGTCTCTTATAACATCTAATAACATCTCTTGAAACTACTGCTATAAGGAACACATTTTCCCAAAAGCTGCTCAACTATAAGGGAAAGGGAAGAGACACAGAACAGTGGGCTAAGGAAAAAAAAACAACTGTATTCTACTCAGAATTCTCTTACTAACTGACTCTCTGTGTGGTAGAAAAGCCACTTTAATCTATGGATTTATTTTCTCCCCTAGAAAATGACAGGATCGCCTAATTATGTAAGGCCCATTCTAGCACAGAATTTCTATGACTAGTAGACAGATCATCTTGATTTACAATTCTCTTATTTTTAAACTATCAAAAAAAAAATAACTGCTCAGTGGTTTCGGGTAGCACATTTTTTGCAGGTCCTTAATAAATTAATGAAATGAATATATTTTGATGGCAAATGTGTAAGGACAAAAATTAAAAAAAAAAGTTGCTCTCAGCTGGAACTAACACTTGGAAGTATATTGCCAGAGACTATCTCCAATATGAAATGCCTAGTGTAATACTCTTGTAAGGGTCTTAGAAGACCCCTACAGGAAACTGCCAGTCAGGACTAGAGTATGGGAAGTTCTGAAGGGGTTTTTCCTACAAACCCTGACGCTGAGAGCCCTGGATAGCTCACCTAAAATTCTTTTGCTCTAATCTAACCCTTCATGGCCTGAATTTCTGAGTATTTCTTGCCCGGTAGGGACACATCCTAAAGCACTAGATACAACCAGTGTGGGAACTAGGGGTATGAGTAAGGTCACAATGGGTATTTAAGACCAAGGTTAGCCAGAGAACCTCATCTGCAAGCCTTTTAGCAGCCCTTTAACTGGAATAAACAGCTGCTGTTTCCAAAGGCTCTGAGTTTGTTTAAATACAGCAGGCCTTCAGAACACTTCCTGGGTAATCCTCTTTGTCAAGAGTCAATCTACACCAGTCTCACAAGTCACAGGAAAATTCTACCAGCTAACTACCTCTAATGGAAGAGAGTGGTAGGAATCCTCACAAGTTTAAACATAAATAAGAGTTGTATCTCAGGCAGTGTGACAGATCACTTCCAGAAACACAGAATGTGACAGGAATTTTGGAACTGAAGAAGGATTTATAGGACATGGTGTTTATGCTAAAAATGCTATACCTTATTCTCGGAAGAGAGAGGAGCACATCTGTGTGGAGACTTTTATCTTTTCTCATTCCCCCATTCGGTTTACAACTGAAATAGTGAATGTGAACTTAAAACTAATCTTTAATAAAGCTATAAAATTGTAAGACTTGTGACAGGCTTTCTGCATCCGTTTTTACTGAAGCTACTTCATCCATGCACTGTCTGTTCCTAGGAAATGTACTCTTTCTGGGACAAATCCTGGGAATCTGGGGGCAAGCCATTTTGAGACCTGAGCTTGAGACTCCTTGCTTTTCATGCCACGTGAGCTCTGTGCCCTGTGAAAATCTTGTAAAGCCTCTTCACTGTCTGAGGGGATAGGTTTCTCTGGTCGAGGGCTCCTCCCCCAGCTGGTTGGCCTTCGGAGTCCTTCTGCGCTTGCTGAAGCACCAGCGCAGTTCCGGTCTCCTCATGAGGACTGTGTGTAGGACTGATTTTTTAGGTGATATTACATCACTGCCCATTTTGGGAGCTCCAAACTATTTTCTTAGGGCTCCAAGTTCTTTTCTAAAGAACCTGGTATTTATACTAATAATTATGACCGGCAACAGCCATACATTAGCTGGAGTTTAGTCTTTTGCAGTATCACTTTATTCAGCTAAAAACACTTTGGAGGAACACAATTTGTTTATGCACACTAAACTGTGTCTAACACTTGCCGCTTATGAATATGTGCCAATTATAGCTATAAACTTATCAGTATACAATTAACAAAAACAAACCTGATTTCTTTTTTAACCCTTTTACTGCAAAATTCATAATTTTAGCAAGCACATGATCTGGCTAAGATTTACAGTGGGAGAAGGCCTTCCCAGGAGCTATCCCCTCTAGCACCCTGGAAACCAGAGAGGGCCAACTCTCAATGAATGTGTTACTGAACGAATGACTGAACAACTGACTAAAGAAAAAAAGGAGTCGGTTAGCGGCCAAATGTAACAGTTGGTGTAATATCAGATTATAATTGTAGAAGAACAGTAAAAACAAGAGATCTGCATGCAGTCTACTGTATAAACAGTCAAAACCTTCACAGTAGCCTCCTTCCTAAAGGGAGTTAATTTCTTAAGTAATATCAGAATGAATTTAAGCTAATTATCACTGACTATGCTTCTCAGTGAGACAATGGTTTAGAAAAAGACGGATTTCTACTTTTAAATGTTTTCCAAAGGGAAGTCTTTGATTTTCAGGAACGCTTTCTCCTCCATATTCCCCTGGGGATGGAGAAAGAGCCTGATGATTGTTTTCTACCGTGGGAAGGACACCAAGCTAAGAGCTGGGTTCTAGTCCCAGCCTGTCATTAACTGCAGGACAAGTGCTGGGAAAACTGCAAAAGGAATTAGAAGAAAGGCTACAGCAGAGCAGAGTTGGCAGACAGTGAAGTCAGAAAAATTTGAGGTAAAAATCTTACTAAACTTTTCTGAACCTTAGTTTTCCCATCTGTATGAAAGTGTTATAAAGTACCATAAAGCTGTATGAAAGCTGCCGGGAAGTGATAGTGAAAGAATACGCACAAAATGACTTTGTAAAATGCAAAGCACTATGCTGGTTACTGCGATGTCTGGGAGACTTAAAAAGTCATAATTCAACACGCCTTCATCTAGAGTCTTATGTGCAACGCACTCTGCTAAGTGATGGAAAAATACTACCTAACTGTAACATTCTACTGCTAATAAGTAACTAATTGGCAGAATTCCAAGTAAGTAAACAGGGATCCATTTAACAACTCAGAGAACTGTTACTCCTGAGATTTTTCACTTAAAGCATTTGGAAAGAAAAACTGAACCACAACATGAATTCTGTCATATTGGTACCATTAACAGCAGCTTAGTAAGTATGTTGCTTCAAAGTAGTCAACCAAGTTTTAAGAATTTGGCAATAGTGTAATGGCAGATGGAGGGAGGAGAAAGGGCAGGAAGAGCCTGTTTTTCTGTGTCTCCTGTCGTTGCAACACACACCTAGGTGACCTTGAAATAAGCCACCCCACCTTACACTTATAGAGGGGAGTAGGTAGAAGGGTAGAAGGCTTCCTTTTCCTGCTCAAACAACTACATATTCAAAAGTGAAAAACCCTCTTCATTAAAAAGTGACGGTCATAAAAAAGTTTAAGAACAGATTTCTTAAACCAGGAGAAAATTACATGGCAAATACTTTCAACAGCAGGTAGTTCAGGACTCTTAAAATAACCTTATAAATACATATTATAATAATATAGATAACCAAAAGTGGGAAATTTCGAGCCATGGTACCAGTGTATAAACTGAAACTTTTCAAGCCATCTTAGCAACAAGTAAGTGAGCAAACCACAATTCTGAGCTCTAAAGCTGTGCTTTAAAAGGCAAAGCAACACACAGCAAGTTCTCTCTTGTCCAGGCATTCTGTTTGGAAGGCCAGGAGGGTTCTGCTTCTTTCCTGGGCTCTGTTTGCTAGGCACAGATGAAAGGACAGAAGGCCACAGCTGGGCTGAACTCACTATCAAGACTGAACCTCCTACAGAAATCACTCTGTTGCAAACCATGTCAGTTTACTGAAGATTTCAGATCATCAGAAATATCATGGGAAGTCCTGTAAGGAGAAAAGAGAGAATGATTAGTTCTGCTTTTGGAAAGAGGGGAGGGGGTGTGGATGAAGCCAAAGAAATACTTTAAAAAAAGAAAAGCAGAACAGTGTCCAACCAATAAGTAATTACCATAGAACAACATTTTATTTTTATAACCTGAGAGCCTTGACAAGGTTATATGGTCACTATGTATCGCTAATACTTTCACCAAGTATTGTTTCAAAGTCAGCTAGTTGGCTCTCAGTCTTTGGTAACAAGAATTCTTTTTTTTTTTTTTTTGCTGGGTCCATTGTCTCCCATCCAAGACAATCTCCCCAGACTCCCTTGAAACCACGTATGACCGACCATGTGACTAAGTAGTATCTAGTCTGGATGGAGTTGTCTGCTGCACATCCGAGGTGCCTACCTTAGCACTGTAATAGCTAGCTCACCTTTGCTACATCATTTACATGCCTGAGCTAGGAGGATGTGACCCAGTCTGGTCTGTATCTGTGGTGGCCAGGTCAGAGTTTATTGATGATGAGCTCAAGATCCCATCTTACCCGAAAAGACCTCATACCAAGGTGGCAGAACAGGACGTAGGGAGACTGGGCATGAATGTTTTTGGAACAGTCATACGAGTCCTAGGCTGCCTACTTCTGGCTTCTTTTGCCCAAGAAATAAACCTCTAGCTTATTTAAGTCATTGTTATTTTGAGTTCTCCTGATGGTGGAAACTCTTTAGTTTTGGGGGCTTTTTTTCTATTTATATACAGTCAAATCTATCTTAAATGAAAAAGAGACAGGGGCGCCTGAGTGGCTCAGTCAGTTGGGCATCTGCCTTCGGCTCGGGTCATGATCCCAGGGTCCTGGGATCGAGCCCCGCATCGAGCCCTCCATCGGGCTCCCTGCTCTCCGGGAAGCCTGCTTCTCCCTCTCCCACTCCCCCTGCTTGTGTTCCCTCTCTCGCTGTGTCTCTCTCTGTCAAAAAAATAAAATCTTAAAAAAAAAAAAAAAAAAGATAAAGAGACAAAGCACACATATATTACGCTTTCAGACAGAAGTTACATTGCTCCTTTACAGCAATATCACCAACTAGGAACTCAGAAAAACAGTTAAGCTTAAAATGTTTGCATTTTTCAAAACAATTCTAAAATCTTCAAGTTATAACTTGTAGCCCTGTCACTATACCATGTGGTATCTTCTTAATTTTTTTTATCAGTCAAATAAAGCCCATTTTATTTTCATACCTATAACCAAGTGTTGGTTACTGTACACAGATGACTCAACTTTTTTATTACAAACAGACCTAAAGTGGAATATTAGGAAAGTACTCCAAAAATTCAGAAAACAACTCAGCTGTAGATACAAAAGGTGACAAAAAGTTGTCATTAAGTACAAATCATCTAAAACATCATAAAGCAAATAATCTGTACATCAGGTGCAATTGTGCACTCACGCCACCTGTCTTACCCCTTTCTGCCTTCTTCCTTTGTCTTCTCAATTTTCGCGTCACACTACGAGGCGGGCCAGCTGGGTGGAACAGAGGCAAATGAAAGACTAACCCTTTAGCATAACGTCAGAAGTACTTCAGAATCAAGAGGGCACAGGCAGCAAGTTACAGAAAAGAGATTACATTCAAGAACACTGCCCTATCTCAAGGCTGCCTCCCTGGCGGGGGGCCCTGGCCTCTGCACCTCTGACACTTGCCTCCACCAGCACGGCCCTACATCCAAAGGAACAGCTCGGAAGAATGGATAAGCTTCCTGGCTATGGCTTTGAAAGGGCATGCGTGTGACATGGCCCAACCCACCACGCTGAATATATGCTGATAGGAGAAAGAATTGGAATGAATTTTGTTTCCTTAAGTAATTTTACATTCTGAAAGAAATCCCCCAAAACGAAGACTTCTATCCTCCCAGGTTTTATATGTGTTACTGTCCACCTGTATATCAAATCAGGGTTTCTCAACAGCAGCACCATCGACATTTTTGTGCATGGTAAGATATTTAGCAGTATCCCTGCCTCTAACTGCTGGAGTTGTGACAAGCAGAATGTCTCTAGACATTGCCAGGTATCTCCTGAGGGGAGCAAAACTCACAACTCCCACCCAGAACCATTGCCCTAGGTGTCTATTTATGTATCTATTTTTCACACTCTCACCTAAATTTGTGTTCTTACATTTGTGTACAGGCAAAGTTGGCTACCAGCTGTGGGAAGCCGTGGAAAATCTTTAAAACCAATAACCAAAAATTTGCCAATATTAAAAAGCATTTCCCAATACACAATAGGTTTCTAAATTCACCCTTTGACATCTTTTCACATTTCTAAGATATCTGCAAGTTTGAATCTCTATTCAGTTCCTCTATATTATGAATGAAAATTTCTGCCTCAGGGCAAAGATGCATGAAATGAGATTAAGACTGTGGTTGGCCTGGTGACTGCTTTCTGTTGACAAGTAAGCTTAGCTGTCACCTTGAAATTCATACCTACTATTCAATTCTGCCCCCAGGCCAAGAAAGCCTAGAAAAGGACCCAGAAAAAAGGAAAACAAAGTGAAGCAAGCTAAGAAAACAGTTACTAACAATTTTCCAACTCAACATTCTATCTTCTCTAGATGTTTAGAGTGGCAATGGCAGGGTGTACGTGTGAGTGCGTGTGCGTGTGTGTGCGTGCGCGTGCATGTGAAGCCTACAGAAGTAACACTTACCTTTTTTTTTTTTTAAGATTTTCACTTATTTATTTTAGAGAGAGTGACTGCGTGCACAGGGAGAGGGAGAGAATGCTGAAGCAGACTCTCCGCTGAGCTAAGAGCCCCACACGGGGCTCAATCCCAGGAACTCGAGATCATGACCCGAGCTGGGTTGAAATCAAGAGTCAGCTGCTCAACCAACTGAGCAGCCCTGGCGCCCCAGAAGTAACAATGATCTTAAATAAATGTCTATCTCCTGGAAAACAAACTCCCTAACCTAGTGATACAGAAATAATTTATTTCCGTCCTCATGGAGAAGCACTGGGCTCACAAATCAGCAGGGTTCATAAATCCTGACCTCTCTAGAATAGGAAGAAACAAAGGGATAATACTGCATTGACAGTATGTCTAGAAATGGTAAATGTCCTACCTCAGTCATCTAAATACAGTGTTCTTTAAAAATAAATAAATACAGTATTCTTTTCCAAACCATATGGATTATTATATGCTAAGAACTACAGTGGTAGAATTTCTCATTTAAGAGCAAGAAAAGCAGAACAGGACCACACGTGGTTGGAGGGACAGAGACTGCTATTAACATTTTACAGTTCCTTTAATGGCAATGGGGAATGTGCAGTGTGATTTCTCATTTACAATCCCAGCTCCTTGAATTCTGAATTTTCCTCCCCAAAAGATTTCGGTAAGATTTTTAA
Organism: Neomonachus schauinslandi; assembly: GCF_002201575.2. Classification (NCBI taxonomy): domain Eukaryota; kingdom Metazoa; phylum Chordata; class Mammalia; order Carnivora; family Phocidae; genus Neomonachus; species Neomonachus schauinslandi. The sequence goes on from NC_058415.1 coordinate 70,027,147, forward strand.
AAATTCATTTATGTAAGTGTTTAAACTTTTTCTGATTTGACAGCTCAAGAGCTGTTGACTCCTTGCCTCCTAAAGATACAGAATAAACGTTGGACATTTAAAAATAAAAAGCTTTACCTGACTAAATTAACGTAGTTGGCTTGGCATAGCTGAGTGTGTATTTCCAAACCCTCACCTCGCACACTGGTGCACAATCTTGCGACAGAGCACATGGCATCACTATTAGGCACATTCCTTACTTTCCGACAAATCCGGAATATAGCACTAAGGCTGGGGCTTACTATGTCCCATCCTCTTTTGTCAGCCTCAAGGTGATATTGCAAAAATCTTTTTATCTGAACTGTTCTTGGTTTCACTAATCTATTAATTCATCAAATGTTCACTGAGCATTTTTTATGTGCTGGACACCATGCTAGGAATGGTAAAAGAGTAGTAAACAGATGAGACCTAGCTCCTACTTTCAGAAAGCTTACCAACTACTGGGAAAGATGATTAATTAAAACGACACAGTTATAATGTGTATTAAGCTCCAACAGGTAAGTGGAAGATGCTGTGGTGCAGGGGACCACACGGCAGGCACATCTCACCTAGCCCAGAGAGTTTTGGCAATGCTTCTCGGAAGAAGAGTCCTTTGAGGACAGGCCACAGTACCAGCCTTGCCTAGAAACGGTGCGGTGTTCTTTATAAAGAGGGAAAACATGTGCAAAGATGACAATGACTTCAGGGAACTAAAACAAGTTCAATATGGCTAGAAAATAAAACACAAGGCAGGCAGCAGAGAGAAAGAGAGAGACAGAGAGAGAGGAGTCTGTAGATGTAGACAGAAAGTAGGCATGAAGTCTGATGGGCCAACTTAAACTTCCCACCTCCAGCCCTCTCTCTTCTCCCTCATTAGTCCAAACTGGCCAAACGGGGAGTGCACTCCAGCCAAAATTCTGAAGGTTAATATAAAGGTCTGCAGCAGTGGTGAGGTTTTTTGGAGAACACCTTCCTATCTCATTTTGCAAAGACAGAGAAAAAAAAAAAATAACTTCTTGCTCTATAAAGCTGGATGTGTGAAACCTTAGGTTAATTACTAAACAATTTCTTTTGTAACAAAACACTCACTTTTGATTTAACTTTGGGTATTAAATTATAAAAGATATTCAAAGTCTGGTTAAAAGAATGCTTCTTAAAAACAGAAGTGAGCTCCTGATAACTCCTCCTAGTGAAAGAGCAAGCTGAGTTCCTAAAGAACCACATTCCAGTTGTCACTCTTGGTACTGTCAAGATGTGACAGAGGGCAGGGGAAAACCTTAATACAGAGAACAACATTCCTGGAGGAGTCGCTGGGCTATGTTGCTACTTGCTCCTTGCAGGTTTTGCTGACCTTTAATATTCAGAGATTGCTGCTCAATTTTGGGGAAAAGTGAAATAAATACATCAAATCAAGTCTGAATATCCTGTCCAAAAATCAAGAAAGTACTCTAAGATACATGACTACAGGAGAGTCTCTGCCCTTCCCCACACCTCCCAGACAGCCCCAGCGTTGAAACAGAACAGAGGAAGTGATACACTCGGGTTACTGAATCAAGGCCAAAATAGTTGGGAGCCTTACGCTGTGGTGTGTCCACGACATTCACCCCCATCAAATACTGCAAACAGCATTATCAACAGTGATAATCAGAGCAGGGGGTCCTCCCTCCTTCGTTTTTCCTGTAGGTGGTAGTTCACAGAAACAGTCTTGCAAATGTGTACTTGTAGCTACCAGTGCCTGCGCCTGCAAATAGAAGGTATGTCTGCCTAACAAAATACAACCATCCACACTCTACTATCACACTGCAGCAAGCCTGGTGTGTCTGAGGCCCCGAGAAAAAGCCTGTATGGCAGCAGCTCAGACAGCAAGAGGAAAGGGTTCAGGATCAGATCAGGTAGGGTCTTGCAACCATGTCAAGGATTTTGATCTCCCTCCTAAAACCAACGGGAGGCCATTTTTGGTCAGCCAGGGTCACGATCAGATATGCCTGCATTTTGAAGAGAACATGTCAGCTGCAGTGCAGAGAAGGGACGAGAGAACTGTACAAGCAGAGGGCGGGAGACGTTAGAAGACTAAGATGACCAAAGCAGTCCAGGTGAGAAATGCAGCAGCTGGGCCCAGCTCAGACCAGGGGCGTGGCACTGGAGATTCAGAGGAAGAAGATTCAGAGATGCTGAGACAAACAGACAGCACTTGGTGAGGGCGGTGAACAAGGAGGTGGGGGGTAGTAAGGATGACCACAAACTGGCCCACAGAAGTGGAGCGTAACGTTCCCTGAGTGTAACAGGACGACGTTTGCTCTTGTGGAAGGGAAGAGGATGGCTCAAGAAGGAAAAGAAAGATCATTAGTTGAAACGCACCGGCTCTCCTGCTTTTTAGCTGGGTGGCTATGGGCAAGGGAACCTCTCTAAGCCTTGAGTCCCTCATCTATAAAACATGGAAGCCTCCAATTCCTAACCTATATGCAAACACTGGACAGATCAAATAAAATAACACACGTAAAGTTTTATCACAGAACTTCACCCCAGTAAACGTCCCCAGAGGTTGTGTTTGTTCAGACTTCCCACTGAAGGGTGAGGTACTGAACACACGCTTCCTTCAAGCCCTTTCAAAACCTCATTAAAATGCCAGTGAAAGTATTTTTTTGAAGGCATACACTTACTAGAAAAGGAAGGCAGGGAGAGAGAATGTAAGAGGTAAGAGCCATAAACTTCTAGAAGGTGGAAGGCAGATGGGACAACTGCTCTGACCCAGCATACCCTAAAAAGCTGATCCTAGGCCGGCAGTGGAAAACGCCAGCAAACAATTTGATTTCTTCAGTAAAATCCCCATGAGGGCTCAGGAACTGGTGACACTGGTGACAGCAAGTAAACTCTGGAATTGGGGTGAAGGTGGTGCTAAATGCCGAAGGACTGCTTTAAAATCTACTTAAAAAGCAGTACGACTCCACTGCTCAATAACCCCGCCCACCTCCACCTGGCCAAGGAATTGCCCCTGTCATCGGCAGAAAATTAAAGAGTTTTTTTCCCCAGGAGAGAAGGTAAAACAAAGTCTCTGGAGTAGGGGACAAGAGGCAGAGATGAGGGTGGGGGTTTTGCTGACTTTTAATATTGACACCGGGAGATTGCATGAATACTCACATCTTAAACACCGTCTGTCCCTTTCCCTCTCTTGGCTCCCAGAATGCCGGCCCCTGGGCCACCAACCTCTAGGCAGGAGATTATTAAGATCTTTCTCAGAGGGGTTTACCAGTCCAAATGGGGAACCAAAAAGTGTTGACACCAAGGATTGCACAAGACAATGGCTCTGCCAGATTCTATCATGGTAACACACACAATAACCCACCCACAGCTCCTGAGTGAATGTCTCACTCTTAATAGGAACCAACAGCCAAATATATATGATAAATGATACTGTGATTATGTTGTGTTAATATGGCAAAGGTGAAGGGATTCTGCAGATGTAATTAAGGCCCCTAATCAGTTGACTTTAAATTAATCAAAAGGAGAGCATACTGGGTAGACTGAGCCTAGTCAGGCAAGCCCTTTAAAAAGGGGTCTGAGTGGTCAGAAACCGAAGTCAGAAAACTGCTCTTCTGCTGGCCTTGAAGAAGCCAACAGCCATGATACGAAACTGCCTACAGAGAGGGGCCACCTCCAGCTGTCAGCCTCAGTTCCACAACTGCAGGAAAATGAATCCTGCCAACACACGGCAAGCTTAGAACCCAAGCTGCAGAGGAAACCCCAGCTCCAGCTGACACCTTGACTGCAGCCTTGTCAGAACCAAAGCCAGAAGATCCAGCTACATGCATCTTCAGAATAAATGCATGTTGTTTGAAAGCCATTAAGCCAGGGCTAATTTGTTATGCATCACAGAAAACTAATAACTTCCTGAATGCTAAAAAGGTAGATTTTATTTTTTTTTAAAGGTAGATTTTAGGGCGCCTGGGTGGCTCAGTTGGTTAAGCAACTGCCTTCAGCTCCGGTCATGATCCTGGAGTCCTGGGATCAAGTCCCGCATCGGGCTCCCTGCTTGGCAGGGAGTCTGCTTCTCCCTCGACCCTCCCCCCTCTCATGCTCTACCTCATTCTCTCTCTCAAATAAATAAATAAAATCTTTAAAAAAAAAAAAAAGTATAGATTTTATTTATGTAACTAACACCTTGATAAACAGGACTGAAAAAAAAAATGTGGTAAAAATGAAAATCTCTGTGGAAGGTTTGGAAAAAAAAATTGAAAAATTCACCCAGAAAACGGAGGCAAAAAATCAGAAATGGAAAAACAGCAGAGATAAGAAAATAAAGATGACCAGGGTATGAGACTCAACATCAAACTAAGTTTCTGAAAGGATGAGAAGGAAATCATAAAAATGAAATAATTCAAGAAAAATTTTAGAACTGCAGAACTTAAGTTTCCAGTTTTAAAGGTCTTATCAAGTATCAATTAGAATAACAACAACAAAAAAAAGTAAAACAAAGAAGATCCTATAGATTTTCAAACAGTTAAATTACGAAGACTCAGGAATCAGAACGACTTCAGACTTTTAACAAGCATGGAAACAAGAAGAGAATGAGGAAATAAAGAAAGTCTAAAGGTAAAAATTTTCACACATAAAATTCTCTACCCAGGGGTGCCTGGGTGGCTCAGTCAGTAAGCATCTGCTTTTGGCTCAGGTCTTGATCCCGGTCCTAGGATCAAGCTCCTTGTCAGGCTCCTTGCTCAGCGGGGAGTCGGCTTCTCCCTCTCTCTCTGCCCCTTCTCCTGCTCATGCGCACGCTCTCGCTCTCTCTCTCTCAAATAAATAAAATCTTAGAAAAAAAATTCTCTACCCAGGCAAGCTATTGATTAAGTATGACTTTAGAAAAAACCTCTTCAGACATGCATCATCCTCCCAAAATTCACTCCCCATGCATTCTTTCCCAAAAATCTATAGGAGATTGTGCTCCAACAAAAAGGGAATAAATCAAGAAAGAAAATGATATGGGGAGTGAGAATTCCAACACAGGGGAGAGCTGAAGGAATGACAGCTGAATAGCGGGGGAAAGGGCAGCCAGGATCCACTGGAGCAGATCAGAAGACTCTAGCAGAGACTTCATCAGGAAGATATGCTCAGTTGATACAACTGAGCATACTGAGCAAGAGGAGATGTGAACACCTGGTGCATAGCTTGAGGCTAATTTAAGTACATACAACAAAACACAGTATCTTTATAACTCAAAGGAAAGCAAAAAGCTGTATAAAGTAAGGAAATACAGACAATATACAAGAAGGCTCAAATAGGAATATAATTTACAGAGTCATAATAATATAAGTGCCAAATACTAATCTAACCAATATCACAGTTCAATAATGGGAGGTGGGTAGGAAAGAGCTAATTTCTCACCTTCCAACTGGGAAGTAAACAGATAATGCCTATTCATGAAAAAAAAAAAAATCAAGAAATAAACATGCTATTTCAAGAAATGGAGGTAAAAGTCAAATTAGAGTCAAAAAGTGGTTCCTCTCAGGGGCACCTGGGTGGCTCAGTTGGTTAAGCAGCTGCCTTTGGCTCAGGTCATGATCCCAGGGTCCTGGGATCAAGCCCCACGTCAGGCTCCACGCTTAGCAGGGAGTCTGCTTCTCCCTCTGGTCCTCACCCCCCACCCCATGCTCTTTCTCTCTCTCAAAAAAAAAAAAAAAAAAAAAAGTGGCTCCTCTCAGAGCAGAAAAGGAGAGACAAGGGGAAAGCAAAGGACAGTTTTCACAATAAGCTTTGTAGAAATTTTTGACCCTTTCAAATACATGCATACACAACTTCTAAAGAAAAAAAAAAGATGAAGACTATAAAAGCCCTCACATTAAATTTTCTAGCTCCCCTGCCACCTAATTAATAATATTCTACCTTCAGAGAATGTTAGTTCACCCTTCAGAGAAGGGGGAAAGGGTCATTTGCCTCTGGAAGAATTCATATTAGTTAAAAACCAATTCCTGCTTTACTAACTTGGAATCATTAAAAGTTTTTTTCTAAAATAACAGCAAAATATTGATCAACCAATTTTCTTTTGGTTTCTTGTATGGATCCCCAAGGAGTAGGGTATCCAGTTATCAAGTGCTCTTTATTGCTTTCAAGTAACTGTTCATTGGTTTCTCAGGTACCCACATACCTGCCTTTAAGAGGTAAAGGCAGAAATCATAGGGTCACCACCTTCAAAATGGTGAAGCTTTTGTTAAAGCTACATAAGTGCCTCTCCTTTTATTCTTTTTAAGGAAACGCATTTTTCCCTGCCATCAAGTTAAGTGCCTTGCATTAGCTAAAATGGCCCTCTAACCAAGTGGGTCTAACTCAGAAACTGTATTCGACTTGTTCTGAGTTAAAGGACCATGTCTTTCTTCACAAAGTACAACATTTACACAAAATAAGCAGAAACATGTTTCTAAAGAATTTTATTTTATTTTTTTTAGATTTTATTTATTTGACAGAGAGAGACACAGCGAGAGAGGGAACACAGGCAGGGGCAGTGGGAGAGAGAAGCAGGCCTCCGCTGAGCAGGGAGCCCGATGCGGGACTCGATCCCAGGACCCTGGGATCATGACCTGAGCCGAAGGCAGACGCCTAACGACTGAGCCACACAGGCGCCCCTCTAAAGAATTTTAAAGAAAAACATAAAATAGTTTCAGTAAGTACATTTTCAGAATCAACTCGTTAATGACTCCTTGATTACACTAGAAGACCCAATGGCAGGAAAAATTATTTTCCAGTGGAGAATAATAAGGACAATGTAGTATAGTCTCTGAAAAGTTAAAATTCTTCATTCTGAGACTTACTTTTTCATTCTTAACAGTCCATCTTACTTTTCTGTTGTTAACATGTGATTTCTGGTACAATCATGAAGAAAAACTAGTAGTTTTTACAAGTACTTTTAACAAGTAGTATCCACTGAAGTTAAACCTGATGTATACCCAGCCATTCCACTTCTTGGTATCTACTCAAACTAAGTACTCCCGTCCACCAGAAGACATGTAGTACAAGAAACTGGCCAGTAGGGGGCGCCTGGGTGGCTCAGTCGGTTAAGCGTCTGCCTCTGGCTTAGGTCATGATCCCAGGGGTGGGAATGGAGTACCGCACTGGGCTCCCTGCTCAACGAGGAGCCTGCTTCTCCCTCTCCCTCTGCCCCGCCCCCTGCTTGTGCTCTCTCTCTCTTAGATAAATAAAATCTTTAAAAAAAATAAATAAACTGGCAAGTACACAAATGTCCATCAACACTGCAATGAATAAACTGTGGTATCCTCATGCACTGGAATACTAGGCAGCATGAGAAAAGGATGACTGGTCCATGCAACAATGTGGCTGAGGCCACAGACAATGCTGAGCAGAAGAGCCTGACTCAGGAGTACTTACTATATAGGATTCCTGTTAAGTGAAGTTCAAAAATAGGCAAAGCCAATCTAAGGTGACAGTGGTCAGATTATTAGCAGAGAAGGGGTCTGACTGAGAAGGTGTATGGGGAAGCTTTCTAGAGTAATGGCAATACTCTATACCTTAATACAGGGGATGCTTACATAGGTATATGTATTGAAAAAATCCATCTGTTGTATATTTAAGATGTGCATCTCAGCCCATGGAAGATAAACCTCAATAAAAAGCTTTATAAAATTTTGACACAATCAGGGAAAACTTTTTAATTATAATTCATATTACATTATAATTTAATTTATGAACTGTTGGTGACAGCAGATGACAGCAATTATGAATTGTCTGTCTGTACTTGCAAAATAAGTTATAACTCCATACTAGCATACTCAAAATTTTTTCCCAACTTTTTACAGCTTTATAAAGCTACAGAAAAATTGAAAGACTAGTGCAATTAACCATATGTCATTCATCTAGACTCAACAATTGTTAGTATGTTGCTATTGTCACTTCCCCCTCTATTAGTTTTGGCTAAACTATTTGAAAATAAGTTGCAGACATCTTGACATCTTACCCCTAAAGGATATTCTGCTATACAACCAAGGTATCATTATCATGCCTAGGAAATTTAACACTGATATAAAAATACTATTTAATACATAGCCCATATTCAGATTTCTCCAACTGTTCCATAAATGTTCTTTATCGATTCTCCCCACCCCTAATCCAGGACCGTCCACTGATTCCTGCACTGCATTTGATTGTCCTGTTCCCTGATCCCCCCCTTTAATCTGGTAGACCATGTCCCCAAGTGTTTTTTAAATGTTTTTTTTTTTTATTTTGGTCTTTCATGACATGAACAATTCTGTCCCAATTTAGTTTTTAAAATTTCCTGGTATCTGAAACCCAAACGTCTACAAACAAATGTTTTCTACTTAGAGTCTTCTACAATCTTTAGCAGAGCGTGTGCACTGAAATACCTGTATCCTGACAGACCATTCATGTAAAAAAATAAATCATGGGATAGTTCAATTTCACACACAGAGTTCATGGTCATTCTACTTTAACTCACCGCTGAGTCTGAGCAGGCCACGGGGTCTGGTTTGGCGTGGGCACTGAATTCGTGGGACTCACTAGCATGGCACTATAGATATTAGAAGCGACCACGAGTATGCAGAGAAGTATGGGCCCAATGATTGCTCCTTCCAGGCCTAAGTAGTAAGCCCCGCCAGCCACCGCCAAGCCTGTCAAGTATGGATGCCCACCTCTGGAAGAAAGAGTGTACAGATTAGCTCATGGCTTTTAACAAACATAAACCTTGGAGTAAATCTGAAACACATCTCTAACACTATGTTCATTCCTAACACACCAGGCCTTTGATTGCATGACCAGCTTTCTTTAGATTACCTCAGTGCAGATAACAACGTTGGTTGTAATAATACTGAGATGCAAGCATTTTCTTACCTATGTAACACATACAACATCTGCCTTTTTATAAGGTCCATCGATGGAGGGAGTGAAGTCAGACTGTTAGCAGATATCCTACACCCATTACATGGATGCCTGACCTAGGTTAGTGTTGGCTGAGGACTGGTTACAAAAGTCACATGTTAAGTTTACTTCCAACAAGAATAGTTAAATGGGCACAATTTACATACAATTCAAATAATTACGCTTTTTATAAAGCAATACAATAGCATCCACATTATTCATAGGTTAGACTTGTGGCAACATCGTAAAATAGTTTTTAAACACGGGTAATGATAAAGGGCCTCATGAAGAAACTATCCGTCACAAAGCCCAAGATTTCTATCTCACAAGAGTCATAATTGTCCTCCAGCTTATCACAGGATCACTTACATAACCCGAATACAGTAAGAGGTTACAGCAGCACCGCACAGTGATAACAATAACAAATGACCACTAACATAAGAGGGACTGGGAAAGACGGTATGTTCTATTTCTAGTTTTCAAACACAGGTGACTGGAACAATTTACTGTGGGGCAAATAACTCTGGAATAATGTTCTGTACTATGTTACAGTTCAATAAGATTTAAGGTGAGATAGTCTTTAGGAAACTAATACACTATATTCATAATCTATCTTCCTCACTCTAAAAAAAAAAGGAAATTTAGGGCAGTATTCCACATATGTATGCTATGTAAGTAAGCTTTTTCCCTAAAAATACACTTCTAAAAATTTCCTATCAAAAATGCTTAAAGCTGGGGAGCCTGGGTGGCTCAGTCGTTAAGCGTCTGCCTTCGGCTCAGGTCATGATCTCAGGGTCCTGGGATCGAGCCCCGCATCGGGCCCCCTGCTCCGCGGGAAGCCTGCTTCTCCCTCTCCCACTCCCCCTGCTTGTGTTCCCTCCCTCACTGTCTCTGTCTCTCTGTCAAATAAATAAATAAAATCTTTAAAAAAAAAAATGCTTAAAGCTTAAAAAAAAGTGTGGAAGCTTTTAAATAAAGGCTTCATTTATTAAAAAATAAAACAATTTACACAAACTCTTTCATTTCCTAATGCTGGCTAAATAAGGTAGTATTTTATTATTAAGATAAAATCACATAAAAATCTTAAATTCTAGCTAGAAACTTCAATAAAAAATTTAAAGTTTAGAGAAATGAAAACATTTAACGGTAAGTCATAGAACTACTCTATTTAAATTTCAACTGTTAAGCACTAGTTAACCACGTTCTGATGTTCTCCTTTTGTCTTTAATTTTCTCTCTCAAGTTTTAGACATAAAAGTTTCCCTAAGGCTTGTGTATGGAGTTGCTTGTTTCTTTCTGCTCTGGAACTTTGGGACGTCAGAGTAGTTATATATCATTTGTTTTCTACTTCAACTTACTAGAGAGAAAACAAGGTGGCATATAATTTGTCCCTGTATATTCTCAAATTAACTGAAGGGTACTCTTTCTATGAACTGAGCCCTTGTCTACACTTACTGTGATGGTGAATTTTACTATATTAACTATTATGACAGTTTCAGTAGGCATATTCTGAACTTGAGTAACTGATGAAAATTCAGCATTTGGTTACATCCTAGATTCTAATAAGCAATGTGAATCTGGATATGTGACTAAATAAGAATTGGCTTGATTTACTTAATGCAATTTCTAAGAGATACCAAAATTTAAAAAACAGGTATTTATTATATTACATAGCCAAAGCTTGGATTCTGTCTTCAATTTAACCTGTACTCATCCTAGAACCATACTATAATATCTTAAGTAAAGAGAGCTCTCTGCTTATCAGACATTAACTTGATGAGATTTGATTTCACATGGAAAACCTCAGACCTACAACTAAATGTTTTTCTCCAAAAGCAAAGAAGTTCTAAAAATAACCACTAACTCATTTCTGTACTTTAAATGTTTTATGTACATCTAATAATATTTCTTTCCTAGCTTAAATATCACTAAAACAGAAGATTATTCACAATTTTGTGTTAACACAGAGTCTCATATATTGTAAATACTTAGACAACAAAATTGCATACCTTGCAAACAGTATTAATTATATTACATTAAAATCTGATTGTATCAGTGGGACCACAAAAGACTACTTCACTGAAAAATCCTACCATCTGTCCCTTTTCCCATCCCCAAAAGGGAAAACAAAACAAAACAACCTTTCTTTAACAAGGCCACATAAATCCCTGGATATGATTCACCAGCAACTTGAGAAGTTCTGTGGATACTTACCCTGATATATCCGAATAGATGGCAGTATCTACAAAGTATGTTGGCAAGAGATGAAAAACCAACAGTAAGATGGCTTTGCACCCTAAGCCTTGTGTAAGCCACAGGTCTAGAACTGCAGGTACTGCTGCCCAGTATGTCCCCAGAAATGGTACCGCTCCCAGGATTGCTGCTAAGGCTAAGATTAAAAGAAAAGCAACTTAACATCACCACTAAAACAATAACAAAACAGCAGAACCTAAGCACTAGCTCCTCCTACTTAAACAATTACACCAAAACAAGTTAAACACAAACTCAGTGCATGATAACGCCCCGTTTAACTGAATTTGTTAGTGAAATGAAGGTCTGATATATATCTCAAAAGCTGATGCTGAAAATCTTTCTAAAGTAGGTGTCTACTTCATGAATCTCTTTTTCTTTTCATGAATCTCTTCTTAAGCAACAAAATTCTAGTGCCCCGCAGTTGTTATTTTGAATCAATGGTTAGTTAATTAATATACAACCCTATAACGCAACAGTAAAGCATTGGTCAAATTTATACTGAGTCCAAAGCCAAATTAGAAGTTAGTTTCTAAACCTCAGAGATGAATGTATATCCTTCACCTTGTTTCTTTCTAATAAAAATGAAATGTAGTTTAAACAAAACCAAAACCAAAAGCCCTAATTGCCAAAGGACTCACTTCAAGCTCATCCCCTTCCACAGCAGCGTGTTTGCTCTCTCCTCTGGCTCCCCTCCAGACTAATAGTCAAGCAGACGTGGATCTAGTTCTGGTCCTGCCAGGTATGTGACCTTGGAAAACGTGTGGTTTCTCATCTCTACCACAGGAACCCCACCGACCCTTCCTGGTTCACAAGGTCGTTATGAAACAACGACCGCCATGTGTTCTCAGGCTGCTCGCACATCAGAGGGTGGCTTAGTGGACAGCGAAGTAGGAAAGAACATGAATGAACTTGGGAATGTAAGGAAGAAAGGGAGTGTGGACCAAACGGGGAAAAAATGGTGGTAGAGGGTAAATGTGGAAGGCAGATATATCCGGGAAGTCAAGCAACCACAGAAATAAAGGAAGGAAAAGTGGAAGGAGAGGAGCAGAAATAATGTAGAGGAAAAAGTAAAGGGTGGTTTTGAACCATTCTGGTGCTTATGGAATGAGCATATGGAATTGATCCTATGGGGTATGGAGACAGCTCATTCATCATGCCCCTGGGACAGTATCCTTCAGGGGACAAAGCTATTTGACCAACTCATTGCTCCCTGCCAATCAGTTCAACTCAAACATTTACTGAGTGCCAAGTACATACATACTAGGTGTTGTGCTAAGTGCTAGGACATTCGCTCATTTAACAAATACTTATGCACTGCTTCCTATGTGCTGGGTTATCGTTCAAGCTACTGGAAATACAGCATAAATACACATTACAAATCATACTTCTGCTCCTATTCTGGACTAGATTAGATCTCTAAAATTTAGTATTTTAAGCTTGAGGAAGATGACATTTCCCAATGTACAGAAAATGGCTTACTTTTCCTTAAACAGAGGACAGTGGAAGTTATGATACTACTGTTACCTGATGGTATGAAGACAATATTGATGCCAAATATGGTATGAGTCAGCCATGTGTACAATCCGTAGAAGCCAGCCATTTTGAGGGAAGCATCAAACACTCCTCTAGAATGCCCAAAGATAAAAGGGAAAGTAAATAAACACAGCATCACATTGTGATTCAGAAAAATCAATATTTCCAGGCCTCTGGCTTCATGTTTAACTAAATTTCTCTGATGAAAAAAATAACTGAAATATAACACCTTAAAATAGCCTATTTACTGAAATAACTCATCAACTTTTCACTTCTGAAGCACATCTTTCACCGCCAAAATAAATGGAAAAAAAAATTAAGCATGACCATCTTATTTCTGAGGATGCAGTTAAATTTTAAGAAATACAGGCTGTGAGGGACGCCTGGGTGGCTCAGTCGGTTAAGCGTCTGCCTTTGGCTCAGGTCATGATCCCAGGGTCCTGGGATCGAGTCCCACATCAGGCTCCCTGCTCGGCGGGGAGCCTGCTTCTCCCTCTCCCTCTGCCTGCTGCTCCCCCCTGCTAGTGTTCTCTATCTCTCTGTGTGTCAAATAAATAAATAAAATCTTAAAAAAGAAAGAAAAGAAATATAGGCTGTGGCCAGCTCTCCTCTTTGGGAAGAACAAGTGCAGGATAATATAACTTGCACTTCATGGGTCTTATTTACAAAATTTTCCCATGTTCCTTCAACTCTGCAACCAAGCCTACAAAGACACTTCTACAAATGCTGTCAAAAAATGCACGTCATTTGGAGAGAATTTATGGAAAAAAAAAAATCTTATTACCTCCCAAGTAAAAGCAGAGAGGAAAATACAAAAGGGATAAAAACAGACCCACATAACTGGTGATTAATAGGAATGAAGTACATGAAAATCTGCAATGTCAGGTGCTTCAGCTTTGGTTTTCAGTTGGAAGATTAAGGCACTATTGTGTCAGGAGGAGAAATTAGTAACTGCTCAAAGAGAGCACAAAGGCAGCAAACCTTAAGTTATCCCAAAGGTATCACAAAATTACAAAACCCAGGATTCTACGGGGCACAGGGGAAGCATGGGCATATACTCATGAGGGAAGGAAAAGCTGTCAATAAAAAATCAGAGGCTGTGGCAGCAAAGAGGACACTGGACACACAAAAGGAAACACCGTACTTTTCCAAAGCATCCCAAGAGATAGACTGTAAGAGCAAAGTCAAGCTCCAGAACCTAGAGATTCGGTCATTTACTAGGGTTCTGACACATGGACTCGGTGACACAGGGCTCCCCAAATTGTCAAACCTCCTTTGTCATGCTGACCAGCAGCTTTCACTCGAGAATGTGGAATTGCCATGTGACCTCTGACAATAAAGATACAGATTAAAGTGGTATCAAAAAGGCTGAAAGGAAGGGAGAGAGCCCAGAGGAAACAGAAAATATCCAAACAGTAAATAAATAGAGGAGATGGGGGAAAAAGGGAAAATAGCCGAGCTTCAGGTTTTCAACCTGAGGGGAAAAGAACAGCAGTGTCTCAAGGGCATGGAAAAGCCCCAAATGAGAGAGGACGTGGAAGAAAGGGGAATATATTTAGTTTGGGCAATGGTAAGAAATAAGGATGGTTGGGGCGCCTGGGTGGCTCAGTTGGTTAAGCAACTGCCTTCGGCTCAGGTCATGATCCCAGGGTCCTGGGATCGAGTCCCGCATCGGGCTCCCTGCTCGGCAGGGAGTCTGCTTCTCCCTCTGACCCTCCTCCCTCTCATGCTCTCTGTCTCTCATTCTCTCTCTCGCAAATAAATCTTAAAAAAAAAAGAAATAAGGATGGTGAACCCTGGAGGTAGCTGAAAGTAAAAGACAAAGTTGATGGAGAACTTGGGACAAGAGGTTTGAGATGTGCCAGAAGAGATTAATCACAGGAAAGGATAAGATACTCCAGGGACAAACCCAGAGAAAATGGGGCAACTGGCTGTGTTCCCACAGGGGACCTAAGGACAGAGATACACCAGCCAAAGAGAGAATGAAATCACACCTGCAGTTGGGAGACAATCACTAGAGTGCAGTATTCCCAGAGACCAAAGGAGAGAGCAGCTTTTGAGAAAGAGGGGATGATATTAAGGTCAAATACCCCAGGGAGATTAATAAGAATAAGGTCTTAAAAAAAAAAAAAAGTACAGGGGCACCTGGGTGGCTCAGTCAGTTAAGCATCTGTCTTCGCCTCAGGTCATGATCCCAGAGTCCTGGGATCCAGCCCCGCATCGGGCTTCCTGCTCGCGGGGATCCTGCTTCTCCCTCTCTTCCCCGCTCATGCTCTCTCTAGCTGTATCTCCTCTCTCTCTCTCTCAAGTAAATAAATAAAATCTTTAAAAAAATAAAAAATAAAATAAAATTTTTTAAAAAGGTAAAGTATTGGGCGCCTGGGTGGCTTAGATGGTTAAGCATCTGCCTTCGGCTCAGGTCATGATCCCAGGGTCCTGGGATCGAGTCCCACATCGGGCTCCCGGCTCAGCGGGGAGCCTGCTTCTCCCTCTGACCCTCTCCCCTCTCATGCTGTTTCTCTCTCGCTCACTCTCTAAAAAATAAATTAAAAAAAAAAAGGTAAAGTATTTGACCAGAACTGGGAAGATCAATGAGAAAAGATATAGATATTTTCACCAACCTTATGTTATTCAAAATGTTTTACCAACCTGTTATTCAAAAATTGTTACACCAAAATGAAGTTGATATCAAAGGTGCAATGAAATATCTCAACTGAATCACCCCTCTGGGTGGCAAGTAGGCAAAACTCAATCCAAAAACGACCACTTGTAGGAAACAGCACACAGTCTTCCTTCCTCTACCTCTGGGAATACTGATTGTTGATAACATTCTCATTAAGACAACTTTCAAGTAACTTTGTGGACCCTAAACGTATCAGATACTGTTTACAGGTACTAAACATGTCCACATAACCCAAGGAGGGATGAAAAGGCAATGCATTCCCCTCGATCTTATTGTTTAGGATCTGGTACACAGGCTTTATAGAACAGAAAGACAAATCCCCTAACAATTTACTAGGAGACAGAATTTTTTTTAACTCCATTAAATTCCTAGCCATTTTTTCCTTTTTATCAGCTTTACTGAACTAGAATTTATAAACAATAAAACTCATCTTTAAGTGTATTAATTTAATAAGTTTTGGCAAATGTATACAGCTGCAGAACCACCACTGCAGCCAAGATGTAGAACATTTCTATCACCCTAAAATGTTATGCCCCGGGATAGTCTACCCCTCCCTGAACCCTGATCTCTGACAACAACTAGGTATGATCTCTGTCACTACGGTCACTATAGTTTTGCCTTTTCCAGAATTTCGTATGAACAGAATCATACATTATATAGCTTTTTAAAAAAACTGTGGTAGAATATACATACCAAGAAATTTGCCATTTAACCATTTTTATCTGTACAGTTCAGTAGTGTCAAAGACATTCACATTTTGATTATATAGCTTTTGTATTTGGTTTCTTCAACCTACTACCATATTTTCAGATTCACTCACATTATCATCAGCAGTCTGTTTCTCTTTAATTGTGGAGTAGTATTCCATTATTTGGATATGCCACAATTTGTTTATCCAATCACCAGCTGATGGCCATTTGGGCTGTTTCTGGTTTGGGGCTATTGTGAATAATGTTGCTCTGAACATTCGAGCACTAGTCTTTGCATGGACATTTCCTTTCACTGCTTCTCAGTATGTACCTAGAAATGGAGATGCTGGGTCATGTGGTATGTTTTAATTCTATAAGAAACACTAGCAATTGTTGGTGGTATTTTGATAGGGATTGCATTGAATGTGTATCTAGGTAGCATTGACATCTACACAATATTTGTTCTTCCAATCCATGAGCATGGAACGTTTTTCCATTTCTTTGTGTCTTCCTCAATTTCTTTCATGAGTATTTTATAGTTTTCTGAGTACAGATCCTTTGCCTCTTTGGTTAGATTTATTCCTAGGTATCTTATGGTTTTGGGTGCAATTGTAAATGGGATCGACTCCTTAATTTCTCTTTCTTCTGTCTTGTTGTTGGTGTATAGGAATGCCACTGACTTCTGTGCATTGATTTTATATCCTTCCACTTTACTGAATTCCTGTATGAGTTCTACCAGTTTTGGGGTGGAGTCTTGGGGTTTTCCACATAAAGCATCATATCATATGCAAAGAGTGAGAATTTGACTTCTTCTTTGCCGATTTGGATGCCTTTGATTTCTTTTTGTTGTCTGATTGCTGTGGCTAGGACTTCCAATACTATGTTGAATAGCAGTGGTGATAGTGGACAACCCTGCCGCGTTCCTGACCTTAGGGGGAAAGCGCTCAGTTTTTCACCATTGAGAATGATATTCGCTATAGGTTTTTCATAGATGGCTTTTATGATATTGAGGTATATACCCTCTATGCCTATACTCTGAAGAGTTTTGATCAAGAAAGGATGCTGTACTTTGTCAAATGCTTTTTCTGCATCTATTGAGAGGATCATATGATTCTTGTTCTTTCTTTTGTTAATGTATTGTATCACGTTGATTGATTTGCGGATGTTGAACCAACCTTGCAGCCCAGGGATACATCCCACTTGGTCGTGATGAATAATTCTTTTAATGTACTGCTGGATACTATTGGCTAGTATTTTGGTGAGAATTTTTGCATCCATGTTCATCAGGGATATTGGTCTGTAGTTCTCCTTTTTAATGGGGTCTTTGTCTGGTTTTGGGATCAAGGTAATGGTGGCCTCATAAAATGAGTTTGGAAATTTTCCTTCCATTTCTATTTTTTGGAACAGTTTCAGAAGAATAGGTATTAATTCTTCTTTAAATGTTTGGCAGAATTCCCCTGGGAAGCCATCTGGCCCTGGGCTTTTTGTTTTTTGGGAGATTTTTGATGACTGCTTCAATTTCCTTAGTGGTTATAGGTCTGTTCAGGTTTTCTATTTCATCCTGGTTCAGTTTTGGTAGTTGATACATCTCTAGGAATGCATCCATTTCCTCCAGGTTATCTAATTTGCTGGCATAGAGTTGCTCATAATACGTTCTTGTAATTGTTTGTATTTCTTTGGTGTTGGTTGTGATCTCTCCTCTTTCATTCATGATTTTGTTGATTTGGGTCATTTCTCTTTCCTTTTTGATAAGTCTGGCCAGGGTTTTATCAATCTTGTTAATTCTTTCAAAGAACCAGCTCCTAGTTTCGTTGATCTGTTCTACTGTTCTTTTAGTTTCTATTTCATTGATTTCTGCTCTGATCTTTATTATTTCTCTTCTCCTGCTGGGTTTAGGCTTTATTTGCTGTTCTTTCTCCAGCTCCTTTAGGTGTAGGGTTAGGTTGTGTACTTGAGACCTTTCTTGTTTCTTGAGAAAGGCTTGTAATGCTATATACTTTCCTCTTAGGACTGCCTTTGCTGCATCCCAAAGATTTTGAATAGTTGTGCTTTCATTTTCATTGGTTTCCATGAATTTTTTTAATTCTTCTTTAATTTCCTGGTTGACCCATTCATTCTTTAGTAGGATCTCTTTAGCCTCCATGTATTTGAGTTCTTTCCGACGTTCCTCCTGTGATTGAGTTCTAGTTTCAAAGCATTGTGGTCTGAAAATAGGCAGGGAATGATCCCAATCTTTTGGTACCGGTTGAGACCTGATTTATGACCTAGGATGTGATCGATTCTGGAGAATGTTCCATGGGCACTAGAGAAGAATGTGTATTCTGTTGCTTTGGGATGGAATGTTCTGAATATATCTGTGAAGTCCATTTGGTCCAGTGTGTCACTTAAAGTCTTTATTTCCTTGTTGATCTTTTGCTTAGATGATCTGTCCATTTCAGTGAGGGGGGTGTTAAAGTCCCCCACTATTATTGTATTGTTGTCAATGTGTTTCTTTGCTTTTGTTATTAATTGCCTTATATAATTGGCTGCTCCCACATCAGGGGCATAGATATTTACAATTGTTAGATCTTCTTGTTGGATAGACCCTTTAAGTAGGATATAGTGTCCTTCCTCATCTCTTATTACAGTCTTTGGTTTAAAGTCTAATTTGTCTGATATAAGGATTGCCACCCCAGCTTTCTTTTGGTGTCCATTAGCATGGTAAATGGTTTTCCACCCCCTCACTTTCAATCTGGGGCTGTCTTTGGGTCGAAAATGAGTCTCTTGCAGACAGCATATCGATGGGTCTTGTTTTTTAATCCAATCTTATAGCCTGTGTCTTTTGATTGGGGCATTTAGCCCATTTACATTCAGGGTAACTATTGAAAGATAGGAATTTAGTGCCATTGTATTGCCTGTAAGGTGACTGTTACTGTATATTGTCTGTGTTCCTTTCGGGTCTATGTTGCTTTTAGGGTCTCTCTTTGCTTAGAGGACCCCTTTCAAGATTTCTTGTAGGGCTGGTTTCGTGTTTGCAAATTCCTTTAGTTTTTGTTTGTCCTGGAAGCTTTTTATCTCTCCTTCTATTTTCAATGACAGCCTAGCTGGATATAGTATTCTTGGCTGCATATTTTTCTCATTTAGTGCTCTGAATATATCCTGCCAGTCCTTTCTGGCCTGCCAGGTCTCTGTGGATAGGTCTGTTGCCAATCTAATGTTTCTACCCTTGTAGGTTACATATCTCTTTTCCCGAGCTGCTTTCAGGATTTTCTCTTTGTCTCTGAGATTCGTAAGTTTTACTATTAGATGTCGGGGTGTTGACCTATTTTTATTGATTTTGAGAGGGGTTCTCTGTGCTTCCTGGATTTTGATGCCTGTTTCCTTCCCCAAATTAGAGAAGTTCTCTGCTATAATTTGCTCCATTATACCTTCTGCCCCTCTCTCTCTTTCTTCTTCTTCTGGGATCCCAATTATTCTAATGTTGTTTCGTCTTATGGTATCGCTTCTCTCTCGAATTCTGCCCTCGTGACCCAGTAGTTGCTTATCTCTCTTTTTCTCAGCTTCTTTATTTTCCATCATTTGGTCTTCTATATCACTGATTCTCTCTTCTGCCTCATTTATCCTAGCAGTTAGCGCCCCCCATATTTGATTGCACCTCATTAATAGCCTTTTTGATTTCTACTTGGTTAGATTTTAGTTCTTTTACTTCTCCAGAAAGGGTTTCTCTAATAACTTCCATGCTTTTCTCAAGCCCAGCAAGTATCTTTAAAGTGATGATTCTGAACTCTAGATCTGACATCGTTCTAATGTCCGTATTGAGTAGGTCCCTGGCAGTCGGTACTACCTCTTGTTCTTTTTGTTGAGGTGATTTTTTCCGTCTTGTCATTTTGTGCAGAGGAGAATAGATTAATGAGAGAACAAAATGCTAACGGTAACAATGTTCCCAGAAAATATATTCTAAACAAATCAGAAAAGACCTGAAGCAGTGGGAAAAGAAAGGGAAAGAGAGAAAAAAGAAACAGAAAAAAAAGAAAAAGATAAAGATAAAAACAAACAAAAACAGAACGAAACAAAAAAAACCAGAATGTGATCAAATATGACCAGGCTGTATGTATATAGATCAGTGCCACACACTAGATTTTGGGTGTATTTTGGTCTGTTAGAAGAAAGTGCCTCCCAAAATTTTAAAGAAAGGAAAACTTATATATGTACAAAAATAAGGGTTGATATGATGAAGGGATGGAATATGACTGTAAAGATGGAAATTATCAAAAATTTTATAAAAGGAATTGATAAGAAGTTGTTTGAAAAAAAAAAAGGATTTAAAAAAAAAAAGGACAAAGAAGGGAGAGAATGTGATCAGGCAGGGGAGTAGGAAAAAAACCATACACTAGAGATTTAGGGTATATTTTGATCTGTTAGAAGAAACTATCTCAAAATTTTAAAGAGAGAACAACTTATATATATATGCCAAAAATATGGGTAACTACTATGAAGGGATAGAATATGACTCTAAAAATGAAAAATAAAAATGTTTTTTTTTTTTAAAGGGATTGATAAGATGTTGGTTGAAAAAGGGAAAAAGAAAAATTCAAAAAAAAAAAAGTTAAAAAAAAACTTAACTTTGAAAGACTACAGAATCATGGTAAAAAAAGCCATGAATTCTATGTGCATTATTCCCCTAACGCTGGAGTTCTGCCGTTCTCATTGATCGGTAAACTTGGTCTTGGCTGGCTGTTCTCGCTGATCTTCTGGGGGAGGGGCCTGTTGCCATGGTTTCCAAAAGTCTTTGCCGGAGGCGAAATTGCCCCGCCCTTGCCCGGTCCGGGCTAAGTCATCTGCTCGGGTTTGCTCTCGGGAGCTTTTGTTCCCTGCAAGCTTTTGGTACAGCTTTGGAGGCCGAGAGTGAAAATGGCGGCCTCCCAATCTCTGCCTCGGAGGAGCTGAGAACTCGGGCCCCGCTCCTCAGTGAGCCCCCAGAGAAAAGCCGTCAGTCACTCCCGTCTCCCCGGTCTCCAGCCGCACTCCATGCTCACCCGGCCTGTGACCGCGCGTTTCTATCTCCAGCACCCGACCCAGTTTGGAGTCTCCAAACCCCGCAGATCCTTGCGGTGTGCTCCCACGCCGCTCCTCCCGGGGCAGGAAGGTGAGTCTCCCCAGATCTGCCGCTTGTTGGGTCCCTGCTGGAGGAGCAGGGGCCCGACTGTGCTGCGGATCACGGTTTATGGCAAACCCGAGCTGAGAGCCCGCGCCTGGGCTCCGTCTCTACAGCTGGCTTCCCCGCTCCGATCCCTGGGAGCTCTGCCACACTCAGGCACCCCTGGTCTTTTTGTGACCCCGAGGGTCCTGAGACCACACTGTCCCGTGAGGGTTCCACCCCCCGCTTAGCCACCAGAGTGACGTCCCTCAGCAGAGCTGACTTCTAAAAGTTCTGATTTTGTGCTCCGCAGCTCCATCACTTGCCAGAAGCGGCTGACGGAGGCCCCTTCCCCGCCGTCTATCCTCCCGAATATCGCCTCGGATTCACTTCTCCGCACATCCTACCTTCCAGAAAGTGGTCGCTTTTCTGTTCAGAGAGTTGTTGCTCTTCTTTTCTTCGATCTCCTGTTGAGTTTGTAGGTGTTCAGAATGGTTTGACCCCTATCCAGCTGAATTCCTGAGAGGAGACGAAATCCAGGTCTCCTACTCCTCCGCCATCTTGCTCCGCCCCCTACAGTTCTATTTCTTGAGAACAGTATACTTCATTAATGCTCAGAGGATTCTGATGATGAAAACTCTATAACGTTTTAGTACAACAGCTTAGTGTATCTGAATTGAGAAGGTAAGTTCAAGAGACACTAACGTTTGCTAAGTACCTGTGTGGTAGGCTGAATAACAGCCCCACAAAAATATCTATATCTTAATGCCCAGGCCCTATGAATATGTTACCTTACATGGCAAATGGAACTTTGCAGATGGGATTAAGCTAAGCATTCTAAGATTAGGGAGATTATCCTGGATTACTGAGTAGGCCCAATGTAATCACAGAAGTCCTTATAAGAAGGAGGCTGTGATAGAAGACAGTGGTGATGGATGCACAAATTGGGAATATACTAAAACCACTGAACTGTATGCTTTAAAAATGGTTAAAATGGTGAATTTCATGTATATGAATTTTATCTCAATAAAAACAATTTATAAAAAGAGGAAAGCAGGAGAGTCTTAGAGAAGACATGAGGACAAAAGCAGATGTCAGAGAGAAAGAGACATTTGAAAATGCTACACTGCTGGCTTTGAACATGGAGAGAGGACCATGAGCCAAGGAATGCAGGCAGCCTCCAGAAGCTGGAAAGGGCAAGGAAACAGACTGTCCCCTAAACCTTCCAGAAAGAACACAGCCCTGGTGACACCCTAATTTTAGGACTTCTGACCTCCAGAAATGTCAGATAAAAAAAAAAAAAAAATCTATGTGGTTTAAGCCAATAAGCTTATGGTCATGTTATAGCCACAATCAGAAACTAATACAACCCACTACGTGCCAAGTGCTGTTAACATGCTTTGCCTGTGTGGTTCCACTGACTCCTTGTTGGGTCCCCTCATTCCTCCAGAAAAGAGTCCCGGTCAAAAATCAGATAAATCTGTTAAACTGAAGGTGCATATGCACATCTCTTTTAAAAAAAAAAAAAAAAAAAAAAAGAAAAAAGCTCAAACTGGGGGGGGGGGCCGGGGGGGGGGGGGGGGGGGGTGCTGAGCTATTTACAGTTAAAAGGCAAGAAAACTCTTTCTGGACATTGTTGGATCTGGGTACTAGACTGATCTGGTATATTAACTCCCAGTCAAGGCACCCAACTCACTAAAGCTCAAAATGTTGGATAAGGATATATTTTTGGTATCCAGATTCCTATTAAATATTACTAAGATATTCACCTGCAGGCCAAACACGTACTTAATGGTTCTCAAAGCCCAGACACCACCAACAGAAGCCTGAGCAGCCGCATGACACCCACATCTGGTTCTGGCCAGGGCCACTGTTCAATAGTGGCCATCCTAGCTGCCCACTTCCAAAGGGGACTGGGGCTCAGTATACCCATCCTGAGACAAACTGGGGTCCTATTCACCCTATTAGAGTGAAATGTTCTGGAAAATAGAGGTAGAACATGAGGATGGGGAGAGGAGCAATGAGAGATGTGACACGGCACACACAGTGCCCACAGTGTGTACATCCATGCCTTGCTGGCACAACTCTATGGAGAGCTCTATGAACCACTGTGGCACCAAATGTTGGGCTTCTAGTGAGTCGGGTGCCTGGACTGGGAGTTAGTACACCAGACTGATCTAGTACAGATCCAACAATTTCATTATTGCCTTTTTACTTGGAAGAACTCAAGCCCTCATTTTGAGCCTTTTTTTTTTTTGCCTTCATTTTTTAAAAAACTGAACTACACTCCCAGATTAAAAGATTCTCTTGATATCTGACCAGAGGTCTCTTTTCTGGATGAATGAGGGGACCCAAGAGGAAATCGATGAAATAATATATGCAAAGCGTGTAACTCAGTGCTTGGCGCACAGCGGGTACTCAGCAAATGTCAGGTAGAGGATGGATGAAAGAAGGGACAGAACTGGAGGTCATGAGCCCAGAAGTTACTAGACTCCGAGAGGTAATGAATGAAACGAAAGGAGTGGCGGTGAGGAAGGCAACAGTCAAGAATGAGGTAATACATGAGAAATGTTAAGGAAGGCGAACAGGATGGGGATTGGGCAGCAAGAATACAGAAATGGGAGTCACAAGACCTGAAAGAGCTCTGGTCTGTCACCAACTGCTCTGGAATCCCAGTTCTGTCACTGATTAGTGGCATGATCTTCAAAACCGTAAAACCTCTCTGAGCTTCGCTTTCCTTCATTGTAAAACAGAGATGACAGAGACAAGCATTCACTTCCTGATGTTATTATGAAGATTAATAATGCAACTGAAGTGATAAGCTTAGTGACTGGTGCACAGTAAGCACGCAATTAAGTTGGTGCTATTAGAGAATTGTGTCATTATTACCAATTAGCATTTTAGTAAGGCTAAAAATAATGCACATAGTAACTTTCTTTTTTTTTCCTTGCAGTTTTTGGAAGTATACCAATTTTTGCTGTGTCCTAAAGAGATACGGGGTATGGCAAAGCTGGGAGTAGAAGAAGCATACCACAAAGTCTTAGATTAATGATTTTAAATTGTAAGGTACTGATGAAGCTACATAAGCAAAAACCCAAAATACAGTGTATATAATCACTCATCTCTCAGGTTCTTTGGAACCTAAAATTCAGAGACTGCTAGGAATTGTTCATTCTCATAATCAAATCAAATACAACTTTATCTGGCACATAATTAATGGAATGCACAATACAGTTTGAATGGGTTACCAGAAATCACTAGTTTAATCAATGCAAAGAGTATTTATTCCTTATAATCATCATTCACTCATTTCATTCACTCATTGATATCAACCCATTAATCAACACTTTTGGATACTCAAATTCAGTGAGCATTTTCCTATCTTGTCATCAAAGAAAGACACTATGATATACTTCATCAAAATAAAATTTAAAAAAAAAATCTGCAAAAATCACAAAAGCTCTGACTTGCGGCATTTTCTAAGGGTGGTTACGTAGGACTTGTGCTACACAAATGCATGGTGCCGTTGGAAGTTACCCTTCCCTTTATAACTGTTCACAACCATATGATCAAGCATCTACTATAGAAATTCACGGAAAGCCTGCATCAAGTTCATCAGGTTAATATACATGTAACATTTAGTTTTCCTCTACTGTCTACTTCAGTCCTCTCTCTTGAATAGGGTGTTTGCCTGTGCCCAGTCTTCTGGGACCTCTTTTTTCAGTGATTCTTCAAAGATCATTGGCATTGTTCTCCAACTACATCTCCAGGCTTTCCTAACACTCAGCAGTTTAAGAGAATCAAATTCAGAAGACCCTGGATGCCCTTTGCCTCCCCTCTTTTGGTAGCTCAGTCAAGCTGGTGCAACAAGTCTGATTTAGCTCAAGGGATGAGACTGATACCAGCCACAGAGCTGGAAGCTCCCCCTTTCTAACAAGGCCACAGCCTCATTCAGAAACCTTCCACTGTTAGATAGTCCTGTAGACGTTCCCTTGCCCCATGCTACATGCAGACCCATAAAGGGCAGGGTTTCCCCTCAACTGGAAGGCAGGCTCCAGTGCATCCAATCCAGTCAGGCCCCACCTAAGCATACTTCTCTGTGAATAAAAATTCCAAGTTCATTCACAAGCAGTTATTGTCTAAGTTTTCCCCTAATAAACACTATTGTGGATTTATACTATATGGCACTAAAGGTGTGTGTCCATGCGTCATTTACACAACTACATGGTTGATCCTTAAACAACATGGGTTTGAACTATGTGGATCCACTTATATGGGGATATTTTTCAATCTGGTATATATCTTCACTTCCTTATGATTTCCTTAATAACATTTTCTTTTCTCTGGGTTACTATACTGTAAGAATACAGTATAAAACAAGTATAACACACAAAGTATGTGTTAAATGACTGTTCATGTTATCAGTAAGGCTTCTGGTCAACAGGAAGCTATAGTAGTTAAGTTTCTGGGGAGTCAAAAGTCATACACAAATTTTCGGCAGTGCAGGGAGTTGGTGTCCCCTAACCCCTACATTGTTCAGGGGTGAACTATATATCTAACTCCTCTGCACCAGGAACTTGAACTAGTTTCAGATGCCTGGTTAGGGGCACCTGGGTGGCTCAGTCAGTTGAGTGTCTGTCTCTTTAATTTTGGCTCAGGTCATGATCTTAGGGTCGTGGGCTTGAGCCCTGCATCGGGTTTCCCACTCAGCACGGAATCTGCTTGTCCCTCTCCCTCTGCTCCTCCCCTCGTTCACGTTTTCTCTTCTCTCAAATAAATAAATCTTAAAAAAAAAAAAAATGCCTGGGGGCACCTAGGTGGCTCAGCCAGTTAAGTGTCTGCCTTCGGCTCAGGTCACGATCCCTGGGTCCTGGGATCTAGCCCAACGTAGGGCTCTCTGCTCAGCGGGGAGCCTGCTTCTCCCTCTGCCCCTCCCCCTACTCATGCTCTCTCTAATAAATAAATATTTTCTAAAAATCTTAAAAAAAAAATGCCTGGTTGGGCGCCTGGGTGGCTCAGTTGGTTAAGCGACTGCCTTCGGCTCAGGTCATGATCCTGGAGTCCCGGGATCGAGTCCCGCATCGGGCTCCCTGCTCGGCAGGGAGTCTGCTTCTCCCTCTGACCCTCCTCCCTCTCATGCTCTCTGTCTCTCATTCTCTCTCTCTCAAATAAATAAATAAAATCTTTAAAAAAAAAAAAATGCCTGGTTAGATTAGGATTTAATTCTTTTTTTTTTTCAAAGATTTTATTTTTTTTTTTTTAGAGAGCAAGCGAGAGAGAAACAGCATGAGAGGGGCAAGGGTCAGAGGGAGAAGCAGGCTCCCCGCCGAGCCGGGAGCCCGATGTGGGACTCGATCCCAGGACCCTGGGATCATGACCTGAGCCGAAGGCAGACGCTTAACCATCTGAGCCACCCAGGCGCCCTAGGATTTAATTCTTAACCAGCTCTCTCCTCACCCTTTACAAACTAAACTCTAAGATGAAACTTAACTCTTTTACAAGCTAGCTAATACTTTCCTTCAGCTCTCAGCCCTCTCTCATTTCTGACCAAAAGGGTGTTCTTATGGGGAGAGATGGTGAGGAAGCTTAAAAAAAAAAAGAAGAAGAAAGGGGTGTTGTTACTTTTCTAAACAAGTAAGAGAAAATTGGCCAGACAACCCAGGATTTGATCAGACGACCTGGATTAATGGAATGAGATTGAAGCAAGGAGGGGGCTGGAGAGAACGATAAGCCACAGTCAAGAAGCTCTATGCCCTCAGAGGACACCAGGCTCTAGACCATAGACAAGTAGAGTGCACGTGTCTAAGGAAGAAGAAAAGAGTCCAAAATCAAATTCTGCCTACTCCCAACACTTCCTTACACTGGTTCTGCCCTTTTTTCTTTCTAAAGGTCAAACAGGAAGACTTACCAGATTACTGTTCCCTCAGGAAACAGCCACGAGCATGACCTTACCAGTGTTCTACCCTCACTACAATATACTGCTCCTCCAGGTAAGGCTAGGGAGTAGACAGGGTAGGCCAGCTTCCAGACACATAGCAGATAAAATTAGCAATCAGGGAAAAGTATCCCCCAGCTCTCCTCATTACCACCTAACCTCTCTTGAAAAGTTACATCTCGGGGCGCCTGGGTGGCTCAGTTGGTTAAGCGACTGCCTTCAGCTCAGATCATGATCCCAGGGTCCTGGGATCGAGCCCCGCATCGGGCTCTCTGCTCCGTGGGAAGCCTGCTTCTCCCTCTCCCACTCCCCCTGCTTGCGTTCCCTCTCTCACTGTCTCTCTCTCTGTCAATTAAACAAATAGATAAAATCTTTAAAAAATAAAAAAGAAAGAAAAGTTACATCTCCTTCCATTTCCTGGTTCATCTGCCCCAGAGACCCAGCTCCACGGTGAAGTGTACAGAAACCTGGTTGACACTGGATTTCCCCATTGCAGAGGGGAATGGTCAGGCTGCACGAGCAGACCTAGTGTGCTGCTGAGAAGCACAGGGAGAGGCCACTTCTGTGGAAGCCTTCCATCCCCACTGGAAAAAACAGTGAGTCACTGTCACACACAGAAGCATACAACAGTGACATCACATTCAATCAACTGGAATTCTTGGCAGTAGAAATATTAATTCAATATTTTTATACATTAATACACGGTTTTGGTTTTTTTTGTTTTTTTAAAGATTATTTACTTATTTGACAGAGAGAGAGAGACCACAAGCAGAGGGAACAGCAGAGGGAGAGGGAGAAGCAGGCTTCCCGCTGAGCAAGGAGCCTGATGTGGGGCTCAATCCCAGGACGAGATCATGACCTGAGCTGAAGGCAGACGCTTAACCAACTGAGCCACCCAGGCACCCCAATACATGGTTTTGTGTCTTTGACAGTGCCCACTGATCACGGATGCTTACTCTAATGCTAACTAAAAAATTAACAAGGGGCTGTTTCAATCATATAGACAAATAGCAAACATTTGTATCTCAACACTAATTCAATTATAAGGCTATTAAAATTAATTTAACAATTTTTAAAGCATCACAATGGGAAACTAAATACAAGACAAAGTTTCTTAAGTCATTTTCTTGGAAACTTGACATAAAGTTTAAGATCATTAGACCAATCTATAATCAAGTAGTTTAAAAAGGCATTATTTTTACTGAGTGGGTTATTACTTAAGAACTTCAGTTAATTTGATCTTCCCAAATATGCATAAGAGATTTTGTCTCTCTATTCCAGTATTAGGAGAGCTACCTCTTCAAATAAATGAAAATACATTTTCTTACAGCTTTAAACTCTTCCTTATACATTTTAATTTAAACAAATGTTTATAACCTTAAATTCATGAGAATTTCTTTCCAACCAATATTTAATTTGTTCAAAGTCAAAAATAGAAATACTGATTTACTGAATGATCGACAGTTTTTTTTTTTTAACCCAAATACTTTTAATTTTCCAGAGTTGGGGGGTAGAGGTGAGAAGCACATTCACTTTCCAAAAAAAAAAAAAAAAAAAGAAAAAATAAATCTCACAGTACATACATTCTCCCATCCAATTCGTAAGTAGGACTCCCACCCACCGGCACTGAAAAGTTGTAATCCCACAAGCAAGAGCCATACCCGTGTGCATGCACTCATGTGAAAATATCACACACACTAAATTGCACGGAGGCCGTGACAACATGCAACTTAGTAATGTGCAATATCTCCACCAGAGCAAGCAGAATGGGAGCATCGGGGGAGAAGGGTGTGATGCAAACATTCAGGACACAACATGCTCTACAGGGACGACAATGGTTTGGGGAAAAGAGAGGCATGCCACTAACTCAAAAATTCATGAAATGGAAATCCAAATGAATACACAAACATATTCAATTTAGAAAAAACACTTACTTATTCAGAACTGAGAATCATAACTGAGGTTCAAAAATTCAATGAGACAGTGAGCATAAAGTAGCCACATATTTCGGAAGGAAAAGCTTCGAGAGCCTAGACACTTTGGCTGCCTGGCCATGCAGTTAACTCTCAATTTCAATTCCACTTTCAACTTACTGATGGATCATATAAAACGAGTTGAATAATTTTCACTTGACCATAACAGTGATGACGACTAATGGTTGATGTTTATGAAGTCTGATTTCACTGATGATTTGCAGACCAAACTGCACTCTCAGGACTTTATAACATTTTCATATTCACTTGTATAATATTTTTCCTCTTAAAATCTTTGTCCATGAAGAAACATATTCCGTCTTGAACACAATCCTTCAGAATGAAAACTCTGACAAGAGCTCTGAGAACTAGAACTCATTGTTATCTTACACCTGTGAGAAGGTTCTTCAGAGGCATCTAGGTAAAACCTGTCCATTTTAGGTCTTGAATTTGACCCAGTAAAGAAAGAGACAAAAAGCACTTGGACCGCTAAAAACTGTCTTGAGTTATAATCTTTAATTTACATAACTTGATATAGTGTGGTTACACAAATGGTCCAGGGAGTAAGATATTACTCGAGTTATCTAGTAACTAGATTACGAGTTATCTAGTCCGTACTGTATTTTCCAGTTTTGACAACCATTAGGATTATAGTTCTGGTACTGAGGGTTTAAACTTTTTCCAAAATTAAAAATTTGATAAAATGAATGGTTTTTATACCAGTATCCTTTGGAACCAAGACATGGGCTACTGCTACAGTGCATGGTGTGTACAATCCCAGGAAGATAAGGCAAATCTAATTTATGAAAAGGCACATCTATATTTCCTCTCCCTAGAGATGTGACCATACTCTTTGTAACCTCAAATTCCCTTGATGAGTCAAAGGCCTGAATTTTTAGCTGCCAACCTCATGTGTCCATTTGAACAGTCCTAACAGTGTCACAAATTAAACTCACAATCTTCTGCCCCAACCAGCAACTCCTGGAAGAAGGCACCATGGTACACCAGAAGGATATGTGCGTGCTTGCTTGCTTGCTCTTTTAAAGATTTTATTTTTAAGTAAACTATATACCCAACGTGGAGCTCGAACTCACAATCCTGAGATCAAGAGTCACCTGTTCCACCAACTGAGCCAGCCAGGGGCTCCAGGATATGTGCTTTCAACCAGCGGGACCAACGTACAAATCACAGCTCGGCTTACCAATTCAAGCAACCGTGACATTAAAGAATTAAGTTTAAAACAAAGGAGGTGGCATATTTGGTATGAAAACAAAATTGACTGGAATGACAGAGGACAGTTGACCAGTGGTTCACTCTAAGAAAGCAGGACAAGAAAAAATTCAAGAACCGTGATTTGAAAACAGAAAAGCTTTTTTGAGAGTAAGAGTCAGTGTTAATAAAGGTTATTTCAGGAAAAGGAAGTAACTCTCTGGAAGTTCTTAATGGGACAAGGCAGATAATTTTCTGTAAGGCTTGGCTTTAGTCACATTGACTAAAGGATTCTGCCAACCTTTGACATGGTTGATTTGATAGTTTCGGCCTATTAGGAAGGTAGAAGGTTATTTTTCTTTTTGGTTGAGTGATTTACATAAACTTTTTTGAGTCAGAGAGAGGTCACTTAGATAAACTGACGTGAATTTATTGCTAGAGTTTTCAACGTTTTATTTACTCAATAAAGATGATACCCCATGATCATACAGACTTAGAAAGGATGCTAAAGCCAGCAAGTTTCTTCCCTGAAGAAGACAGCTTCACCTTGAAAACTGTTGTTACATTAGATAATACACTCCCAAACTTGGAATCTTTTTTTTTTTTTTTAATTTTATTTATTTATTTGACAGAGAGAGACACAGCGAGAGAGGAAACACAAGCAGGGGGAGTGGGAGAGGGAGAAGCAGGCTTCCCGCTGAGCAGGGAGCCCGATGCGGGGCTCGATCCCAGGACCCTGGGATCATGACCTGAGCCGAGGTAGACGCTTAACGACTGAGCCACCCAGGAGCCCCCCAAACTTGGAATCTTTACATAGATGGTCCCACATGGGATACCCAAGAGCACCAAAGAGGATAAGGACATTCTTTAAAATCCTACCTGATGGCCAATAAAGGAAGCAAGATACTGATGAAGACTTTACCCAGGCCTTGCTAATAGGAAAAAAGAAAGATAATCCAGCAACCTTTCTATAGAGAATGTATTTTAGGAACATATATGCTATTTGAATGTAACTAAGAGTTTTCCAGAGACCAAAGTGGTATCCTCAACCAGTTGTTAAATGAACACAATGAAGAAATAAGCCAAGATCAGTCAGACAGCATTAGCAGGTCAAATCAAGATTTCTACAAAAGACTAGTTCCAAGGAATGCTATTTCTTAAAAGTAAGTGGAAACAGAAAGGCCAGCCAAAAATTCATTATTCAAGATAAGTTTAAGACCATTAGCGAACAACTTACTTGAAAAAGAAGTTCTGATGGCTAACATGAGGATTTAATTTGGGCAACTATTCGTAAGCAGTAAAAATACAGTAGAATCCTAATGAGCTAAAAGCAATGGGGGACAAGGGTGGGGAAGGAGCTGAGATAGGCCTGAGCTGCAAGAGGCCTTTCCCTATCCAAAACGACAAAGAGGAAGGCGTGGGGAACCAGGAGCCAAAGACTTGGAAAGCGTATATGGAGAAAAAAAGTTGAAGAATCATCTAATTCAGAAGCCAAGCCTGCAATACATGGACGCCACAAGACATGATGGAAGTTTCTGGCCAGAACCTGTGATGCACATATAGCCTGTGACTTGAAAATAACCAGAAACTTTGCATTTCCAGTATCCGATCTACCCTCATGCAAAGGGCACAGCCTGGCTACAGAGGAAGAGAGGAAGAAACAGAAAGACCATCTGCTGCCGTTCCCTGGGCACAGCTGCAGTTCCTGAGAATAAGAGGGCTCCCAGAGAAGAGGAGGTATGTGTGGTGCCAGAAGGGGTTCTCCCCAGCAAGTGACATGATGACAGGAGCTGCAGCTACAGCAAGAGCCTGCAGTGGGGGAAAGCTGTTAACTCCTAAGACTGACAGCAGGAAACTGAAACTGAATTTTTTTCTTATCAACACTTGCACTGCTCACATCATTCTCTCAAAAGGATATAAAAATTTTTGAAAATACCAGGGTACGTCACTAGTTTAGCACCGAATGTTATTAGAAAGGCTCAAGACAGAAAACAGGCTTCTCACAGAAAGCAGTTTCTAATGGAAAGAAGAACAGCATAAATCTTCTCCCTACCTGATAGCTTCTTCCACAGATTGGCCAATAATATTAGAAGAAGGACCTGGCTGAGATAGTGGTGTCAGGCTTATCACCCACTTCACTGGCTTGTAGTACTCATCGCTGGAACTTAATAGATAAAATAGGGTGGTCAGGAAAATTATCTGCAAAACAAAGGATAGTATCTCCTAAAAAATCACATTTGGAAACTACAGGAAGGAAACATAAATGGAACCAAGAAGGTGCTTTACTGTGGAAGGAGAGGCGCCATGCCCTTATCTACCTGTACATACCAGAGACAGGACAAAATTGAGAAGGGCAGTCCCACTGTAGAAGAGGATGGTCAGGAGAGTTGTGACGGTGGTGAAAAGCAGGCTCACGTTCCGGCTCATGACAATCCACAGAGACTCCAAGATCTGATGACGAGAGAAAGCTGAACATCAGAACTAATCCTCCAGAAAGAAGTTTCTACAGCTCTCTGCTGTGCTTTTAGTACAAGTGTGAGTACCAGAAACTGAAAATAGAGTATTATTTTAAATGAAAAAAAAAAAAAAATCACCTGAAATCAGGTGAACGTTGAATAGTAAGGAAAATGGTTAAGAAAACCATGGTGAACCTAACTCCAAATCATATTATAGCCATTAAAGATAGCTCTATTATAACACAGAAAAACATTTTCTGATACACTGCAAAGCTGAAAAAGCAGGAAATAAAAACTTTATATACAGCATGATTATAACTATGTAAAAATGATATTTATAGAAAAAATACCTACAGGAGAATATGCCAGAAGGCAACCTGTATAGGATCACAAGTGTAGATCATGAAAATTCTAGTATTTGTCCTATTAGCCACCTCCCCCCTTGCCACCTCCAACTTAGATTCACTTACAAACACAAAAGCATCACTTGGATGATTTCACTAAGATCATAGTAAAAGAAATAGGTCAAGGGCAGAACTCCGCAGCTGATAATCTTTCTTCAGATAGACGATGACCCTTATATCAAGACTTAAAATGTTCATTTAGTCCATCACCTGCAAATTCACTAGAACCACTTATTAAAATAGTTATTAATACCTCTTAAAGAAGATGTACGATATCTATAGCACACCTACATGTGTTCATTTCCTATCTCCCCATGAACTTAAATTCCCTCATGATAACATCTGTTCCCTGTGACCGAAGCAATGCAGATGACATGATCTTTATTGTAAAGATAGACAAACTGAAGCTCAGAGATTTTTTAAAACTTGCCCAAGGGCCTTGGAGCTAAGAAGTGGAACTAGACTGGGACCAGAAGTCTAATGTCTGATTTTATTTTGGTGTGCCCTTTCCAAAACAGCAGTTCTGTTTTTTGTCATATGTGCAAGTTATACCATCTGTTCTATGAAAGGCCTATCCATTCCTTTCCTATCTCAAATGTACCATTTATAAAGGCGTATTTTGTTGTCCCTGGCGTTTCTTGCAAACCTCAGCTCAGTCTTCATGGGAGAGCTTCTGCAGGCTGGTTTCATTTACAATAACTCCTTACAGAAAATCTTGAAAATGCTTCGCAATGCCTACAAAAATATGCATGACTGACCATTTGACCTTGTGGGATAAAGAATGAATGAAAAACACCACTGATTCCAAGAAACAAATCAACAATGCCCTTACTTGTGATTTTTACATGCATTCTTTTGGGGGCTTCTGTCATTTTGGAATTTTTATCAAAAAAAAAATTTAAATAGTTTCTGGGTCACACTGACAGGAAATACTCTGTTGTAATTCTTAAGAAATTAACTGAATACGTTGTCGACTCTCAGTCTCCAACAACAATCAAGTAACCTTTCTGTGTAACCAAGGGGATTAGGAAGAAAGGTTTAGAACGTGAGAGCTTTTGGATATTCCAAGTATGAAGGCAGGAATAAAAAATCTGAGGGGCGCCTGGGTGGCTCAGTCAGTTAAGCGTCTGCCTTTGGCTCAGGTCATGATCCCAGGGTCCTGGGATCGAGCCCTGCATCGGGCTCCCTGCTCGGCGGGAAGCCTGCTTCTCCTCTCCCACTGCCCCTGCTTGTGTTCCCTCTCTCGCTGTGTCTCTCTCTGTCAAATAAATAAATAAAATCTTAAAAAAAAATTTGATCAAGGGTTGACCTTCACACCTTAAGATTTTTTTCTGATGAGACAGGTAGTTATATTAAAGAATGTGATTGTTTTATACTCTATAAGAATATATGTTGATATTTAGATGATGTACAAAAATCAGTGAACCAATATTCCAAATGACCAGTGCATATCACAAAAATATGCAAGAGTAAAAGACCCATTTCTAGCCAAGATAGATAAATGGACTTTAATACAAGACAGTACAAAAAGTTTATTGATATGGTTTCAAATTCCACACTGCAACTAACCTGTAAGAAATACCGTTTGTTGAGTTTTGGTGTAGGATCAAAGAAGAGCCACAATTATCTGAAAAGGCTATTAAAAGACTCCCCTCTTTTCCATC
Organism: Neomonachus schauinslandi; assembly: GCF_002201575.2. Lineage (NCBI taxonomy): Eukaryota > Metazoa > Chordata > Mammalia > Carnivora > Phocidae > Neomonachus > Neomonachus schauinslandi. Next base: position 70,061,956 of record NC_058415.1, read on the forward strand.
TACATATCCGTATGAGGCTGGATTTTCTTCTTATATCAATCAAAACAACGTATTCCAATTGACTGAATATAGAAGAATATATGAGAATCCAGACATTAAACAGATTTGCAAAAAATATAAAAGAAAGCCACTCTTCTCACTAAATAATTTTTTGTTTTGGGGATGCCTGGGTGGCTCAGTCAGTTAAGCAGCTGCCTTTGGCTCAGGTCATGATCTCGAGGTCCTGGAATTGAGTCCTGCATCAGGCTCCTTGCTCAGTGGGGAGCCTGCTTCTCCCTCTGCCTGCTACTCCCCCTGCTTGTGCTCTCTCTCTCTTTCTCTCTGACAAATAAATAAAATCTTTTAAAAAAATTATATTTCATTTTGGAAAAAGGTTACTTTGCAGATGCAAGAAATGTGTTATGTTAATACGCAATGTTATTTTTATTTTTTTTTTATTGTATTTTTTTTAAAGATTTTATTTATTTATTTGAGAGAGCAAGAATGAGAGAGAGTACATGAGAGGGGGGAGGGTCAGAGGGAGAAGCAGGCTCCTAGCTGAGCAGGGAGCCCGATGCGGGACTCGATCCCGGGACTCCAGGATCATGACCTGAGCCAAAGGCAGTTGCTTAACCAACTGAGCCACCCAGGCGCCCCGCAATGTTATTTTTAGTGAATTGATAAATATTTTTAAAGTCTTCAGTTTTAACTGCTGATACAATAATAATCAACAAAACCCACAAAAACAAACACTTTGGAATCTTTAGACCAAAAAGTTTCATAGCCACTGGACTAGAGGAAACAGAGGGAGGGGACTATCAAAACCATAAGTCTTAGGACTGAAGGACATGAATTTCTAGATTTAACTCCAAACTCTGATCAGCTGTTATTAGGTGCATGGGAGGAAGGGCAAGTGTGAGCGCAGGGACAGGGGAAGAACCAAGGGAGTTGTAAGAAAACCCCAAAGGTGGGGAGCCTGGGTGGCTCAGTTGGTTAAGCGACTGCCTTCGGCTCAGGTCATGATCCTGGAGTCCCGGGATCAAGTCCCACATCGGGCTCGCTGCTCGACAGTGAGTCTGCTTCTCCCTCTGACCCTCCTCCCTCTCATGCTCTCTGTCTCTCATTCTCTCTCTCTCAAATAAATAAATAAAATCTTTAAAAAAAGAAAACCCCAAAGGTGGTGTAAGAGAGCACAGAGAGACTTCAAAAGCACATCTTTATCTTCATCTTCCATATCAGGGAGCCAAAATATAATATCACAAATTGCAAAACCAAGACAGACCAACATAAATGTTGTTTTGGAAATTTAGAGGTAAATACTCAGAGAAAGCTAAAAGAATTGACAAATGTTTCTAGAAAATGAGACTGAAGTGGGGAAGCACAAAGCAGGTCACTGTTATCTTTTACCAAAAAAATCTTAAAATATTCCTTACTCTCCACTATGGTCATCTATTAGTTTGATAAAAATTAAATTTAAAAAAATCTAGCATTGTAGGGCACCTGGCTGGCTCAGTTGGTAGCGTGTGCAACTCCTGATCTCAGGGTTGTGGGTCTGAGCCCTGCTTTGGTTGTAGAGATTACTTAAAAATAAAATCTTAAAAAAAAAACAAAAACAAAAAAAACTACATTGCAAACTTCCAACTTTCGTTAACTTGATGAAAGTCATGAGTCTATTTGCAAGAAAATTCCTCTCATCTCTGTGAAAAGCCACATGCCAAGACACTTTACAAAACACGATGTGGAACCAAGCATGGTTCCTTGCCGCCTTTGACCTTTTGGCAAACAAGGCAGAGGTGGGTGGTACACGGCCGAAGTGTGGACTAAAGAACATCCAGTCTCTCTAATGTAACTGCAACCATATTTCCATCTGCCAAAGACCTTGCCCACCAGAAAGGCCATTCTCTCTCTAGGGGTCTGGCCTGGGGACATCCTAGTCAGCTTGAGGAGACATGAACACCTGTCTCTCAGAATGTGAGAGTCCGCAACACTGCACACTCACTTCCTGACTCAGCATTGCTCAGTTACTCTTCAACCACAGAGACGGCACCCAGGGAACTATTTACCCCTGAGGCCTATGGCTTTTGGCCATCTTTCTAGTGCATTTAGAACTCTCAAAATTATAAATATCATGGCATTAAAAACAGGGTAACTAAAGGCCTCTAACAGTGCAAGGAAAACTGGAAATTAGAATTTCTATTTTTATTTCTAAGTCCAGTTTCACTAAAAATACTACTTCTTACCGAAAGAAACGTCTCGATGTTCTCGTGAACAAAGGAGGCGATATCCTGCCAGTCCAGGATGTCTCCCAGCCAGCTATTCTGACGATTTATATGCATCTTGTGTCCCTTGTGCCTTCCAGAGTGCGTTACATTCTACGGAACAAAATGGTTCACACGTGAAATCTCCATTTAATCCAAAGCAGAAAAAGTATAAATACCCCATTTCAGTTTAGGTCCACTGGAGCACTTTAGCAGTTACTCAAAGGTGAAAAATTTTGCATTATTTAAGAAATCAGCCAAGAACTCCATCTAAAGACCTGAACTCTATTTTTCTGCTTATCTTCTCAATACCACGTGTCAGCCTAGCTCAAGTGCTCCCTTCCTAAATACAGTTGTGAACACACTTTGTTCCTCAATATGTACAACTATACACCAACAAAGCATTTACCTTCTTTTTTCTTTTCAGCCCCTCTACCTTTTTTTTGGGTCTCCCATTTTTGCTTTTTTCCTCCTTTTCTCATCCCCCTTATTAATCTTCCACACAAGATAAAGAGAGCAAAGGGGGAGAGAATATAAAGGACATCTAAAACTAATACAATGTTATATGTCAATTCTATCTCGACAAAATGGGGGAAAATGAAAAAGAAACAAGAATGGGGGGGGGAATCTAACTCCATATGAAAGACAATTACACTGACAAGAATGCAGGAATAATTAAATTTGAAAGAGATAAGAATAAACAAAGTGACTAGTGAGGTTAACATTCAGAAACAGAAGTTGTTTCTTAACATTTTGTTTGTATCCTGACACTTGCCAACGGCACAGTGAAATCACTCTTCATTATGCAATGAAGACATTAGGTACTAGTAGAAGATATAAAGAAAGGAATACACCTGCCTGCTTACAGACGTATGCTTTTAAAACACTGAGCTTCCTGGACCATAAAATGAAGCTTTTAAATGGGGGTGAGGGATAGAAAAAGCTGTTTGTAAGCAGAAGCCCCAGACCTGGCAGAGGAAAAAGACACCTTTCCAACTGACCAGTTCTTCAGCAGATAGCTACCTACAAATTCCTCAATTAGTTCTAACCTCCCCTCTTTGAAACCCCCAAAAACCAACACTGTTCCCTCAATTCGTCCCAGGGGAAGAGTAAAAACAGGTCACTGAGCAACAAATTCAAACCTGAAACTGAGCTTTCCTCCCTTCCACCCCAAGTGAAGAGGTTGATATATACATGCTCCTCTTCTCCTGTCAACCCTGTGAAAACTGACCACCAACTTGTCCCATTCTCTACTCCTTCCCCATCGGACAGTCCTCTTCCACACTGCTGCTCCTGAAGGCCCACGGGCCCAGCCAACCCGGTGTACAGCATGACCCCACACAACCAGCTGCTGTCAAGACCAGCATTTTTATATTTAGTGGAAAATGGTATTATTTTCCATCACAATTTCTGAAGTAATAATAGTATATCAGCACAAGAACAGGTAAAGGTGATTAAAAAATCAAGATCTCCAAACTTTTGGATCTATTTTACTTCCTCAAAGAAAAAGTTCTTAATGTCTAAAGCTGTACTATCTCAAACAGGAGCCACTAATCACATGTGGCTATTAGCACTTAAAATGGAGCTAGTCCAAAAACAGGAGAGTCCAAAAATGGCATTAGTATAAAATATACATCACCAGGTTTCCAAGGCTTATAAGAAAAAAAACAAAGGATATAAAATATCTCACTAAGATTTTTTCTACTTGTTTGCATATTGAAATGATGATATATTGGGGGTATGTTGGGGTAAGTGAAATATTAAAATTAATCTCAACTGTTTATTTTTAGCTTTTTCAGGTGGCCATTAGAAAAATTAACATTATACACATGGTTTACATTGCATTTCTACATAATGAGATAAGATGCTGTTGATGATGCTGTTTTCATCTTGTGTTCAGTCCCCATCACAGGGACTGGTGGGTTCTGCATGCAGATTAGCCATCAATTCAAGTGGACTTTTAGTAACCTGAAGTTTAAGACCTTGCAGCTTAAAAATTTCAATAAATGATATCCCAATGTTAATAATCTAATTAACATCTATCTAGTCAATGAGTCTGTAAAATAAAAGGACTTTATTAGTTTACAACTGAAATCCTCTAATAAAATAACTTACCTTTACAAACCAAGAATGATACAATCTGTCCCAAAGTTCTAGTACTTGCTTTTCAATTACAGCAGTATTGTTCACCTTATCTCCCAGAATTTTATGAAGCTGGAAGAAATATAGATATGATCTGGTTTAATATTTCAGACAACAATCCAGTAAAATTAATTCATGCTTGGTCTTTACATCTGTTCCAAATCAAATTAAAATGTTCCAGACTATTTAATTGCCTCTAGCTACCTTATGATCTTTTCTTAAACTCTACTCTTCAATATTCCTAGCAAATTTCCTTGCCTTTCTTGGCTTTTTGCTTCCCTCTATTTTTGGGTCTTTAAGAGAGCTACTTCAGGTTGTAAGAGAATGGTCATATAAAACCATGATCAGACTCAGCAAATCTGCCCAGAGAAAAATCTGTTGCATGTGGTCCAAGTGCTCATCCGTTACACAGAAATCCCATGCTACATTTATCACCGGTATAAGAATTACCACAGAACTTTAAGTAAAATTTTAGAACCTTAGCTATAAACACAAGTATTTCCCATAGTCTGCTGAGAGACGTCAGGTCTCAGAGTTACAACTAATGAGACTGGTGGGGTTTCTGGGAATCAAGTAGAGTGAGACAAGATAACTTTGAGGAAAATTATTCATTATAATACCACATGTTTTGTTATTAAAACCACAGCCTAATAGTAGAAAATTTATTTAAGAGACAGAGAGAGAGGGCGCCTGGGTGGCTCAGTTGGTTGGGCGACTGCCTTCGGCTCAGGTCATGATCCTGGAGTCCCGGGATTGAGTCCCGCATCGGGCTCCCTGCTCGGAGGGGAGTCTGCTTCTCCCTCTGACCCTCCTCCCTCTCATGCTCTCTGTCTCTCAGTCTCTCTGTCTCAAATAAATAAATAAAATCTTAAAAAAAAAAAAAATAAAGAGAGAGAGAGAGAGAATTTTAAGCAGGCTCCACGCCCAGTGCAGAGCCTGACATGGGGCTCGATCCCATGATCCTGAGATCATGACCTGAGCCAAAATCAGTAGTTGGATGCTTAACCGTCTTAGCCACCCAGGTGCCCCAAAGACATTTTTTAAAAGATAAATACGAATTTGTAGTCCCACTTTCTTACCATAACTTTCTATTTTTCCATATCCTCTGCAACTTTCTGCCTGTCTATAGAAATTTAGAATTCTTCATCACTTCATCACTAACTTTCATCTTCATTTTTAATGGTTCCATATTCGTTCAAGTTTTTTTTCTTTTAAGATTTAATTTTTAAGTAATCTCTACACCCAATCTCTACTCCCAATCCCAAAATCAAGAGTCGCACTTCTACCGAATGAGCGAGCCAGCACCCCAGTTCATTAAGTTTTGGTATTATTTTAACATTACCTGATCAAGGAATATAGAGATGGTTCCCAATTTTTAATATCACAAGTAACGCTGCAATGAATGTCCTTACACACAATTTTTTTCTTACTATTAATAGTAAGATAAATGTACAGGAATCAAAGGATAGAGGCACTTTACTAAAGGCTCTTGCTATGCATTGCTAAATTGTCTTCTATAGGAATTGTACCAATTAATATTTTCCAACATTGTATGAATAAACCAATTCTTCCAAAGCCTTATGGACTGATAAACTATTAGATAATTTAATAGGTATGAAACTGTAACCAATTATTTATTATTTTCTTCTTCAGTTACAAGAGTGACCATTTTTCCATGTTGGTTTTCAATGTGTATTTTCTCGTGTGTGTCCTATCCACACCTTTTGCTCACTTGACACTGTCCTTATAGATATCTGAACCAGTTTTTAGACATATTGGATGCAAACATATCTGCCCAATGTTTTCCTCTATACTGATTCATAAACCAAATGCAAATGAGTGAATATAATAAAAACCATTTATCTTTGCACAGCATTTTACAATTTACAAATGGCTTTCCCCTACATTATGTGATCTTTACAACAACCCCAAGAGTTAGGCAGAAAAAGGTTTTTATCACCTTTGTACTTTCAAGATGAGAAAGCAGATTTAGAAAGGACCCATGACAGGCCTGAGGTCAGGCAGCTAACTGGCAGAGGTAGGATTAAAAACTCTAATACTCTTTCAACTTAGCATCTATAACCTATGAACAAAGAACACCTAACACAGCAAACTGCCCAAAATAACTACAAGCCACAATTACCCCTAGTCTAATTTCCTTTAATTACTTTACATTTGTCTTTTAGGTATCACGACTGTTGGATACTCACAGACTTCCTACTACCAGCTCTTTCTGTCACTGTCCACTCAGTTCCTGAGACCCTTCTTTACCCAGAAGAGCCCCCGGGCTGGCTGTCCACACAGCGGCCTCTGCCACAATCAAGCAGTCTCTCAAACCCACAGCCCCTTTATCCCAGCACGACAGTGAGTAACTCTACAACACCACGACTTTGATGGCAGAATTCAGCGTCACTTCAAACCTGTGGTATTGCCAGCCGCAGAACATCACAGCCCCGGAACACCAGCCTGTGACCTTAGGGTACGTATCACAAATCACAAGGAAGACTGGGCCAGAGAGCAGGAGCCTGGTGGCCACATCACTGCTCTCAGAAAAATCACCAAAGCACAGGTACTGTTGGTGGTAGAGGAGATGCTCTTCGCATACGGAAGACAATGAAGCACTAAGAGTAGTCAGAATGCCGCTCGAGAGCTTTGTTAACTTAAGACGAATAACCTCATCTATAAAATGGGGATGGGGAAATCAGTGGGCAGTTCTCTGCTCTCACTTTGCTTGGAACCTTGCCAGCATCTGCCACAGCTGACCAAGTCTTTCTTGCAAAATCTCCTCTCAGCCCCTAAGACACACACAGGTGGTTCCTCCCACCTCACAGGCTACTCCTCCTCCTCAGTCTTCTCTGCTGGCTCGCTTCTGTGACCTTCAAAAGCATAAGTGCTCCAGGAACCTATCTTTGGTCCTCTTCTGTTTGTGCTGTCTCCTTAGGCCATGTTATGGGATAAACTGTATCCCTCCTAAATTCATATGTTGAGATCCTAACCCCTCCTGTACCTCAGAATGTAACTGTACTTGTAGACAGGGTCTTTAAAGAAGTAACTAAGTTAAAATGAGTACATCAGGGTGGGCCCTAATCCAATATGATTGGTGTCCTTATAAAAAGAGATTAAGAGACAGACACACGCAGACAGAAGACCATGTGAAAAAGACACAGGCATCCATAAGCTGAGGAGAGACACCTCAAAAGAAACCAATCCCACCAACACCTTGCTTGATCTTGGACTTCCAGCCTGTAGAACCATGAGAAAATAAATTTCTGTTGTCTGAGCACCCAGCCTGTGGTACTTTGTTATGGCAACCCTACCAAACTAATACAGTTCATCTCTACTGATGGGTAGAGTGATAGGTACTATCTGATGATATTCAAACTTCCACCTACAGCCCCGATCTCTCCTCTGAGCCCCAGCTATGTATGTCCAATTGACTTTTCTGATGCCTTGACTTAGATATCTGCTAGGTATCTCTAACTTACCACGCCCCAAACAGAATTACAGCTCCATCTATCTGTAATTCCCCACCCCACCCCCCACCCTCCCCACCACCTCCAGGTCTTTTTATCTCAGGAAGGGGCACAGCTACCCTTCCAGGTGGGCTAACCAAAACTTCCTTCCCTTTCACTCCACATCTAATCCATGAGTAATTCTTGTCAGAACTACCTCAAAAATATATCCCAGATGTGACCATTTCTCTCAATTTCCACTTCTACCATCCTAGTCCAAGTCATCAACATCTCCCCTGGACTACTGGAATATTCTTTTAGCCAGCCCCCTGCGTTCTCCATTCCTGCCCATCTCTCCATAAAGCAGCCAAAATGAGCTTTCAATATCCTAAATCAGGTCATGTCCCTTTCTGCTTTAAATCCATGTTTATCTTTGTAACTAAAATAAAATCCCAACTTCTTATTATCACCTATGGCTCGTCCTGTCACCACATCCCCCATTCCAGCCACGTTGGCCTTCTTTCTTTCCTTTAACCAAGTTTGTTCCTATCTCAGAGCCTCTGAATTTTCTATGGCCTCAACTTGAACATTCTTTTCCCAGTGTTGGTGAAAGCATCACCTTGTGAGAGACATTCTCTGGCATTCTAGCTAAGGCATCACCCTAGGTTACTCTCTACATTACCTGGTCACAGCACTTCTAGAACTGGAATGGTTACTTCTTTTTTTTTTTTTTTTTTAAAGATTTTATTTATTTATTTGAGACAGAGAGAATGAGATACAGAGAGCATGAGAGGGAGGAGGGTCAGAGGGAGAAGCAGACTCCCTGCCGAGCAGGGAGCCCGATGCGGGACTCGATCCAGGGACTCCAGGATCATGACCTGAGCCGAAGGCAGTCGCTTAACCAACTGAGCCACCCAGGCGCCCATGGAATGGTTACTTCTTGACATGTTTCACGTCTGCCTCCTTTCATTAGAGTAAGCTCCGGGAGGGTGGTAACTCTTTCTGGTCTACCGCTTTTCCCCAGCACTTATAACAGTGCCTGGCACATTTGTGAACTGGCTGTCACTTCCCTCATTCTAGGCATGGGAGAAGGGACAGAGAAAACCCATTCACGACTATTAAGCAGAAAGGTTAGCTCAAGCAAGGATGTTGAATGAAGAAAGTAAATTAGATTTGAGCAAACAGCAAACTAGCAGGTCTGGGTAGAATAATGCATGGAGGATACAGGAGATAAGGCTGACAAGGTACACTGGGGCAGGCAGACAGGAACCTTCTCTGCTCATACCTAAACATACCCTAAAAAACTCTTCGTTTTCTGAGTATGACCTTTTCCCCTAGCTTTAGCCCTTCCTACACTTTAGCTCTCAGGACCCAGTTCTCACATGATTTTTAGCTAGATGAGATCTGAGCTTATTAGAAAAGCTAGCGCTACAGGGGCACCTGGGTGGCTCAGTAGGTTAAACATCCGATTCTTGATTTCAGCTCCAATCACAATCTCAGGACTGTGGGGTCAAGCCCCACACTGGGCTCCCCACTCGGCAAGGAGTCTGCTTGGGATTCTCTCTCTCCCTCTCCTTTCCCCCTTACCTCCCCCAACTCCAAGCATGCTCTAAGTTCTAAAATAAATAAATAAATCTTAAAAAAAAAAAAGCTACCCCTACAATTTCAATGGTTTTTTTTATTTTTTTTTAAGATTTTATTTATTTATTTGACACAGAGAGAGGGAGGGAGGGAGAGGGAGTGAGCACAAGCAGGGGGAGCAGCAGGCTACCTGCTGAGCAAGAAGCCCAATGTGGGACTCAATCCCAGGACCCTGGGATTATGACCAGAGCTGAAGGCAAACACTTAACTTACTGAGTCATTGAGATAATTCACACACCTTATAATTCACTCACTTCTGTGTACAATTCAATAGTTTCTTTTAGTATATTCAGAGTTATGGGACCATCACCACAATCAATTTTGGAACATTTTCATTACCCCAAAAAGAACCCCCATACTCCTTAGCAATCACTCCCTCATTTCGCTCAATCTCCCCATACCCCTGGAAACCACTACTCTACTCTCTGTCTCTGTAGATATACCCCTTCTGGACATTTCATAGAAATAGAATCATACATAAATGGTCTGACTGCTTCTTTAACTCAGTGTAATGTTTTCAAGGTTCATCCATATGGTAGAATGTATCAGTGCTTCCTTCCTTTTTATGGCCAAATAATATTCCATTAGAGAGATATACCACATTTTGCTTATCCATTCATCAGTCAACGGACATTCAATGGTTGGTTTTAGATATTATCCCCGTGTCTTCCAAATCAGGACATGACTATGTTACAACCTTTGTTAGCAATGTCATTTCTCTTCAACTGTCTTCCCTTTTCGAGTCCTGAGCAAAAGGTTTCAAACTTATCTTCTATGTAATTTGAAATTTATTTCTATAAAATCTAAGGCATATTTCTCCAGCTCTTTCCAAATAGGTAAGAATTCCAGAACTCTAAGAGAAAAACCAAAAAAGTAAATGCTATGCTTTCAGCAGAGTAAATCAGCCAATATAGTTCTAGACGTCTAAAAGGCTCCTGCAATGACTGGATCTTCTTCTATGATAGTTAGGAGATCTATACCCATAAACTTTATCTTTCACTTACTCAGCAAATATTTTTTAAAGACTTTCATGTGGCATTTGATTAGGTCACCTGGTATGGACTCAAGAAAATCAGTTACACAGATCTTTCTTTTAACTTTTTACTCGACCACAATTTCATCCTTAGGTTAGATTACTATACACATGTGTACAGTATAATTTTTCAGATAACTTTTTTTTTTGAGATTTTGTTTTTTAATTTTGCCGAAGGCAGTCACTTAACCAACTGAGCCACCCAGGCGCCCCTTGTTTTTTAATTTTGAACATGGAATCACATACCAGTACTTTTTTTCTGGGCATACATCTCACTGCAACAAATCTTGTCAATCCCTAGATGTTCCTAATTACTTTAATATATTAAAATTCCAAATTACCTTCTTTCTCATAGGCAATATGGGGGGGGGGCAATGCCAAATCTGTATCATGGAGTCTGACCCTTACCTGCAGTAACTGTGCCTTATCCTCTATCCTTCATGTCCTTCCACAAAGCTTCAGACAAGCTAATCTCCTCAAGCACACTCCTGCCTCCACATCTTGACCCACATAAACACACCTTAAAATACACGATGCCTTCTCTTTATTCATCTTAAAGCTATCATTCATTCCTTCAAGGTTTATCTCAAGTGCCACAGTAAAGCACCTAACCCAGTTCTGGGCATGCACTTCTAGCGTGTACAGCAGAAAGAACGAGGGATTTAGAATTCGTCTTCAGTTTGAAACCAAGCTCCGCAATTTACTACATGACCACTGGGAATTTACTTAGCCTTGCTAAGCCTGTTTCTTCCTCTGTAAAGTGGGCCAAACAATTTAGACTACTATAGGTTTCTTGGAAAGATTAAATGAAACAAACTGGAAACTGCCAAGCACAGTCACCAGCAGATAATAATATTTAATATTTGCTAACAACCTTTTTTTTTCTCCACAAAGCCTTATTTGACCACCCAATTTTAATGATCATTCTGTCCTAATGCACAAATAATGAATACTCACCTTGAACAAGAAGCAAAAGACAAACCTCTCTGTTCAGGCTACTAGCACTATTAAATAAATCCTCCAGAAAGTTTACTTTCATTGTATGTTTCTTGTTGACTTATATATTTAAGCCTATTTAAAAAATGGAAACTGTTCTAAATGGAATCTCTACTTACACTTCATCAAAGCAAGAAGCCCCTACCAATGAAGACCCTGCAGAGAGAAAGCCACAGAGAGAGGCTCTTCCCTTACCTTGTGTGTTATCCATTCTCTTCCATACTGGTACACGTTGTTAGCTGCAGAATTGAGGGCTCTTTGGACTACTTGAGCCTCAGGAAGCCAACTAATTTAAAATAAAAGAAAGAAAAAATTACAAGCTAGTATATTTTTACTGGACTGTGTCAGTAACTCTTGGAATTCCATGTATTTAAACAATCAGTAACTGACAAATTGTTGCTCAGTCATCACAAGCAGATACAAATGAATCTCATGCAGGAATCCTTGACTTCCAAGCCTAACACTTAATTCTACCATCGGCCCTTCAAGGGGCCCTGCAAGCTCTCCTTAGCTTTTAGACCCACTTTCCCCACAAACTCCCTTTCATTCTGCTCTGCCTGGTGTCTCTGCCCATACATGTCCCGGATCATCTGCCTTATTCAACACCAGCCTTATTCCGCATCAGAACTGCTCAGAAACCTGTTAGACATGCAAATTCTTGGGCCCAGGTCCAGACCTACTGAAAAAGAAATGGGGCTGAGGCCCAGCAACCAGTATCCTAATGAGCCGTGAAAGTGATTCTGATACATGCTGATCTAAGAACTGAGTGAAGAACTGAGAAAGAAAACAAGAAAAGAGGGCAAATCATTGTTTTCAATGGAGATCTTTTTCGTTATGATGTGAGGAAGTCCTGAGCAGAGTTCTAGCTATACAAGGAGCTGCATCTACAAGCTTTACTCTTCATGCCACGAGAGACGGCCTCCCCACTATCCTGTTAACTAAGCAGACTGTATCATCTGCCTTAATCAATAACACATTACCTATGCCCAGTGTTTTCTGAAGGAGAAATACCTTCACGTATTCTTTATTTTTTTTAAGATTTTATTTATTTATCTGAGAGAAAGAGAGAGAGCAAGCGAGCGCACAAGCAGGGGGAAGGGAAGAGGGAGAAGGAGAAGCAGACTGCCCACTGAGCAGGGAGCCCTGACACAGGCCTCAATCCCAGGATCCCAAGATCATGACCTGAGCCAAAGACAGACACTTAACTGACTGAGCCATCCAGGAGCCCCTCATATATTCTTTAAATTGTACCTCAAAGGGTTGTACACTACAGATGTTGGCATTCACAAATTTAATAGTCCTGATTTCAACTATCCATGATTGATGCCCAAAGGCCAAGGCAAACAGTAACTAAGAACTTTCCTGAGGCCTAAATATGACACAAAACACAAAGCTGGCTTATGGGAAAGAGTCAAGTCAAATGAGCAATGTTCTCAACCTACAGCAGTTTTACATACTTGTAGTACTTTATATAGTAAATTGGAAGTGATAACTTGCTTGTGTGTGTATGTGTGTGAGAGAGAGAGAGAAAGATGGTCCTAAAGAGAAAGCCAACTGCCACTGACAGGGACAAATGTAATGATACAGAGAAAAAGACATTTTGCATACATTAGAAAGTACAATGTCAAACTGGTAATGGTTTCAATCTTTAATCAGTTCTTCCTACATCCAAATAAAGTATTTCTGAAACTTTTGGCAAATTCTCAAATATTTCTCAGCAAGTTAAGACAAAACTTTAGAGATGATTACAAATCTAATAATCTAAGTATGAAGACATGAACAGGAAATTGAAATCTTTAAATAGAGATGGGATTTGAGAGAAATTTAGTAGATTTTAAATTATTCTAGTATTTAGAGGTTCACCAGTGCTTTGAAGGAACTGCTGAATATTTTCAATTACGTAGTATGACATTTTATGGGGAAAATTATAACCTCTAGTGTTAAAGTATGAGGATTCACATTAGTATTTGAATAGATCTTTAATGACTAACAAGTATCTATTAGGCCTGATAAATTCTTGCTGGCTACTGTGAAAACACTTTGCCGAAATACTCACACAGGTATCCTAAGAGCCACAGATGAGAGGAGCTGTTGTGAGGCCAAGTCAAAGATCTTGGCTCTGTCCAGACCTCCTCACAAGGAGTGCCCTCTAGGAGACACAGGGCCAAAACCACCTGAGCAACCCTGGCTGGGACACGCTGGGATGCGCTTTGACCTTCTACCAACCAGAGCCAATCACTAACTCTCCTACGCTAAGTCAAGAGGGATCCCTTAGGAGAAACCAAGTTCCTACAAATTGGACTGATGTACCCTCATCTTCCTGGATAAAGGTTAATCTGTATCACAATATGACCTACCAAGAGAACAATTAAAAACAACTTAGCTTAGCCTGTTGGATTCCTTCCAACTAAGGGAAGTCACATTCATTACCATTTTAATGTCATCTCCTAATGAGGGCCATGAGAATCAACAGGCTTGAGACTAGTTAACAGAAAGCAGGAAATGGACTCCAAGTGAACAGAACTATCCAAGACAAGAATTAAGATGTGCTCCAACTTCAACTTCAACTTCATTTTCTATGAAGCTCTGTAAAGATGACACTATCCTGTCTTCATATTATTCATCAGCTCACTGAATACACTCATGGGGAGTCAAGGTACCTACATAGGGTGTATAAAATGTGCACACTGGAAATATATATGACCAATTCCTTTTTTATTTTTTAAGATTTATTTATTTATTTGAGAGAGAGAGAGCGCGCGCAAGTGGGGGGAGGGGCAGAGGGAGAGACGCAGACTCCCCAGTGAGCAGAGAGCCCGACACCAGGCTTGATGTCAGGACCTAGAGATCATGACCTGAGCTGAAACCAAGAGTTGGCCACTTAACTAACTGAGCCACCCAGGGACCCCTGACCAATTCTTAACTGTATCTCCTCCACTAGGTATACCCACATGAATTTTCCACAAAGTCAACTGCCTTCTTCAGGACAGGAATCCACTTGGGTACTGAGACTATAAGAACCATTAGTATTCATGTCCACCCCCATTAATCTGCTGCAAAAGAATCAGACTTTCCACAAATCATCAAAGTCTAAACAGCTTTTAAAAACCTTCCTGCATGGGGTGCCTGGGTGACTCGGCTGGGTGCCCGACTCGTGATTTCGGCTCAGGTCATGATCTCGGGGTTGTGAGATCAAGCCACGGGTCCGGCTCCCCGCTCTGCACAGAGTCTACTTGGGTTTCTCTCTCTCTCTCCCTCTGCCCCTCCCCCCCCGCTTGTGTGTGCTCTCTTAAATAAATAAATCTTAAAACAAAACAAAACACAAAACTGCCTGCATGGAATATTACACAGCAATAAAAGGGAACACAATAATACATACAACACCTTCAATGAATTTCAACAGAATTATGTTGTAGGTGTGGCTATAAAGGGGTGGCATGAGGATTCCTGTGGTATGGAACAGCTCTGTATCTTGATGATCTTGGTCTTGATAGCTTACAGGAAGCTACACATATGATAAAAACTGTGAGCACACACACACACATACACACGAGTGCATGTAAAACAAGTGAATTGTCCATTTCCTAGTTTTGTTATTGTATTATAGTTATGCAAAATGACAACATTAGAGGAGGTGGGGTGAAGAGTCCATGGGACCTCCCTGTGCCTTTCTTTGTCATGTCCTGTGAATCTAGAATTATTTCAAAATTTAAAAATAAAAACAAGCAACTTTCTAAACTACTCTGATCTAGGGCTCCCCAGACTGTGTGTGCCTTCAATACAGTAGTAGAGATAGTCAGTCCTATTGCAATTGAAAACCAGTACAGAGAGGCTCTGGACGTCTGGACTTATTTCCACTACAGAAGAATGACCATCAAAGAAGAGGAGCCGCTGAGATATTAAGGCTGCCAATTTTTTAACTTCACTCCAGATCTCTCTCCTGAACTACACACCAACAAAGGCAATGGCCTACCGGATGCTTCTGCTTATACTTACCATAGGCACCTCAAACTCAACAGGTAAAAAAGTAAGTGAATTCCTTCCCCCACCATATCTGCTCCTCTATTTCCCATCTTGGTGAATCTACCATCAACCGCCAACTTACAAAGCCAAAAACACAAGTAATGCTAGATTTCTTCCAACTATATCCAACTAATCACCAAATCTGTCCATCCTGTTCATTGCCACTATAACTATCCACAATTAAGGGCTTCATCATCTCTTACCTGGTTTACTCTGGCTTTTAACTGATCTAAAAGGCTCAAATCTTATACCCTGGTCCATCTTTTCTCCACAGGACAGAGAGAAAAACTGTTCTAGAATGAAATGTTTATGCCAGTTCTTTTCTTCCATCCTTAATCAAGATAATGAACGTATCTATCACTCTCAAAAGTTTCCTTGTGCCCCTGTGTACTCCCTTCCCAGAGCCCACTATCCACAGACAACCACTGATCTTTCTGTCACTATAGATTAATTTGCATTTCCTAGAACTTTGCATAAATGGAATCATATTGTATGGACTGGTTTTTCTTTTTTTTTTTTTTGCCTGACTTCTTTCACTCAGCATAATTATTTTGAGATTCATCCATGCTGCTGCATATATAGTTAATTTTTATTTAATGCTAAGTATTATTCCTTTGTACGGATATACTACAATTTGTAACTAATCAGAAATATTAAGGACAAGCACTTGAGTATGCTCTGGGTAACAGGAGATAAGTGCAGAGAAATATATTCTGAAAGACATCCTTTTAAGGATATTCAAATATGATTCTAAACCAAGTTCAAGAAATGTCCAAGCAGGTTTTACATAAAGAAATAAAGTCAACTGAAAGTAGAAAACCAAGCTAAATGTCAATTTACAATCCTAAAACTGGCTGAGTATTTCCTACTTAAATTAGTGACTACCTTGGAGTTAAAAAAAAAAAAAAAAAGGCCATACAATTTGTCATCAAATTCAACAAGGTAACATAAAAACCTCTTTCACAGAAGCCAAATTAAACAAGTACAAAAAGAGATCCTCTAAGACAGGGGTTGGCAAATTTCTTCTGTAAAGTGAAAGAGAGTAAGTATTTCAGGCTTTTGCGACATAAAACCTGCGTCACAACTACTCAATTCTACCTGTTCTTGCAGCCCCAAGACAGCCATAGACAGTATGTAAATGAATGGGTGTGGTTTGTTCTAATAAAACTTTACAGAGATGCCTAGGTGGCTCAGTCGGTTAAGCATCTGCCTTCGGCTCAGGTCACGATCCCGGGGTCCTGGGATAGAGTCCCGCATCAGGCTCCTTATTTAGCAGGGAGCCTGCTCCACCCTCTGCCTGCCACTCCCCCTGCTTGTGCTCTCTTTCTCTTTCTGTCAAATAAATAAGTAAAATCTTTAAAAACAACAACAAAAACAACAACAAAACTTTACAGAAAGAGGTGGTTGGAAGTCACCCTGAGCCACAGATTGCCAACCTTGCCTCCAAAATGATACAATGTGAGGGTGCTTGGGTGGCTCAGTTGGTTAAGCATCTTGACTTGGTTTCGGCTCAGGTCATGATCTCAGGGTAGTGAGATCGAGCCCTGCATCAGGTTCCACGCTCAGCTGCAGGTCTGCTTGGGATTCTCTCCCTACCCTTCTCTCTCTACCCCTCCTCCCACTCTGCTCTATCTCTATAATAAATAAATCTTAAAAAAAAAAAAAAGATACAATGTGGAAACACTGCTGACTCTGCCACTGGGGGATTATCTCAATTTCTTAACCTTTGATCCTGATTCCTCATCTGTGAAATGGGGATTGTCTCTTCAATCTCCTCAGTCACTGTGAGGAACACAGGACACACTGTAGGTGAAAGTGCTTTGCAAATCATAAATATATTATAAACTGTAAATCTCATTTCAAATATAAAGACATGGACCATAAACTGTTCCCAAAATCTTAAGTATTTCCCTCTCCCACCATCCCCCAAAACATGCCGTTCTTATGCAAAAATGACAACATTCATCAAAGCTTTTCTCTTCCGATCTTTTCTCTTCCAAGGTAGCTGCATCAATGAAGATCATTTCGTGAAATGATACTAAACCTAGGGCATCCATTTCTATTTTTGCAAAATAATATCCTTACTTTGCCCACTCAGGGTGATTTGCTAGAGTCTCATTAATCAAATTGCTTGTGACTTCAATCATGTGTACACTCTCTTGATGTACCTGTATTATGGATAGAAAAGAATCTCAATAAAAAATAAGCCCAATTTAACATTTATTTTTCTACA
Source organism: Neomonachus schauinslandi (assembly GCF_002201575.2). NCBI lineage: Eukaryota > Metazoa > Chordata > Mammalia > Carnivora > Phocidae > Neomonachus > Neomonachus schauinslandi. The sequence continues at coordinate 70,079,713 of NC_058415.1, forward strand.
CTATTATTGGAACTATGCTTTCGAGTCAAATAATTACACATCTTAGTTTCAATTAATTTAGAACCCTGTACTGAACAGCTGCTATACATAATGTCCGATGACCCTCACTATGGAATTTAAAAAGTACATAACAGCTCCCTGACTTCAAGCTCAACAACTTCAGGAAAAATTACATAAAAAGATACATTCAAATATTTATACATATACACAAGACAAATAAGTAAATATATTCAGTTCACACACGTGCCTATATGTAAGCAAAACCAACACTGCATGAGCTTACAAAATTATGATGCAGTGTGAGACATACAAGCAAATAAGGAATTTAGTAAAGCTTTGGAGTTAAAAAAAAAAAAAAAAAAACAAAGCCAGCTGAAACTGCACCTCAGAATTTACTTTGTTAAATAACAACAAAACGAGGAGGACAGAGGTGCCTGGGTGGCTCAGTTGGCTAAGCGTCTGACTCCTGATTTCGGCTCCAGTCATGATCTCAGGGTTGTGAGATCAAGCCCTGTGTCAGGATCCCCACTCAGCGTGGAGTCAGCTTGAGATTTTCTCTCTCCCTCTGCCCCTCCCACTCCCCCCACCCCCAAAATTAATTAAAAAAAAAAAAAGAGGGATAAAAAGAAACAAGCCAGTGTCAGAGAACATGCTCTATATTTTACTATTTTTTTAAAAGATTTATTGGAGAGAGAGGGAGAAAAAAAGAGAGAGAACGAGCAGGGGGAGGGGCAGAGGGAGAAGCAGACTCCCCATTGAGCAGGGAGCCCAACATGGGGCTTACTTCCCAAGATCATGACCTGAGCGGAAGGCAGCCACTTAACGGACTGAGCCACCCAGGTTCCCCTATATTTTACTATTTTTATTTTTATTTATTTATTTTTTTACCAAGTATTTTACTATTTTTAAATTAGGCATATTGAGCATATGGTTTATCCTGGTATTCCATGTTTACCTGAAAGAACATGATTCTGGGGCGCCTGGGTGGCCCAGTTGGTTAAGCGACTGCCTTCGGCTCAGGTCATGATCCTGGAGTCCCGGGATCGAGTCCCACATCGGGCTCCCTGCTCGGCAGGGAGTCTGCTTCTCCCTCTGACCCTCCTCCCTCTCATGCTCTCTGTCTCTCATTCTCTCTCTCGCAAATAAATAAAATCTTAAAAAATAAAAAATAAAAAAATAAAAATAAAAAGAACATGATTCTGTTGTGGTCACTTCACATTGACTGATAGTGTTTTTCAAGACTTTTATATTCTTACTAATTGCTATCTACTTATTCTCTCAATTTCTGCAAGAGGAATATTACTGAATCACTGGTTTTTCTATTTCTCCTTTTAATTCTGAATATTTTGCTTCATGTATTTTAGAGCTCTATTGCTAGGAACATACACATTTAAAATTGGTATATCCTACTGCAGTATTACTTCACCATTACGAAAAGTCCTTATTTCTTATTTGTCTTTAGTAATATTTAACTACATTGTCTGATATTAATATAATCATTCTACAACTCTTACGTTTACAGTTTGCATGGTATATCTTTTTTCATCCTTTTACTATCAATCTTTTCATGGCTTCGAATTTTTTTTTTTTAAAGATTTTATTTATTTGACAGAGAGAGAGAGAGAGAGCACAAGTAGGCAGAGCGGCAGCCAGAGGGAGAGGGAGAAGCAGGCTTTTCGCTGAGCAGAGAGCCCGATGTGGAGCTCAATCCCAGGACCCCGGGATCATGACCTAAGCCGAAGGCAGCCACTTAACCGAATGAGCCACCCAGGCGCCCCTTCATGGCTTTGAATTTCAAGGGTAAAACACTTATAGATACCATTTAGCTAGAACTTGCTGTTTTATATCCAGTCTGAAAATCTCTGCCATTTGATTATTTAATTGCTTCACATTTAATACATCCATTGATATGACTGGATTTAGGTCTGCCATTTTGCTATTTGCTTTCTGTCTCATCCCTATTCTTATTCTTTTACTGCCTTCTGTGTTAAGCAACTATATTTTTAGTATACCATTTTAGTTCCTCTAAAATTTGTTAGTGGTTGCTATTTATCTTAAGTTTACCACATCTTTATCACAGATCACCTCAAGTTAATATTGACTTACTTCCAATAAAATATAAGAACTTCATACCAGTATAATTCTGTCTCCCGGTCTTCTTTTTGTGCTGTGGTTATACATATATAGTTCATCTATGTGTATTATAAACTCTACAATACAGTGTTTTACTCTTTTACTTTCCTTTAAATAGTCCTGTTGTTTAAATAAACTGAAAAGGGGGGGGATATAATTTTTATATATACCCACATATTTACCAAGTGCTCTTCATTCTTCCCTTTGGATACAAGTTATTTCTAGAGTCATTGCTCTTCAATCAGAAGGAATTCCTTTAGCATTCTTACAGTGCGGGTCTGCTATTAACAAATTCTCAGTTTTGGTTATCTAGAAATACTTTTATTTTGCCTTTGCTTTTAAAGAATAGTTTCAGAGGGGCCCCTGGGTGGCTCAGTCAGTTAGTGTCTGACTTCAGCTCAGGTCATGATCCCAGGGTCCTGGGTCATGTGCACGTTGCTCTAATAAATAAATACAATCTTTAAAAAAAAAAAAAAAGAATAGTGTCAGTGAATATAAAATTCTTGGTTGACTAGTTGTTTTTTCCCAAGACTGAATATGTCATTCCAATGTCCTGAGGTACTCACTGTTTATTATGAGAAGTCAGTCATTATTTGTTTTGTTGTTTTCCTGTGTGTGATGTGTAATTTTTCTCTTGCTTCCTTCAAGATTTTTTTTCTCTCTTTGGCTTCCAGTAGTTGGACTACGATGTGTGTCTAGGTATGGTTTTGTTTTGTATGTATTTATTCCACTCAGCATTTGTTGAGCTTCTTGGCTATTTTAATGTTTTTCATCAAACTTGGGAAGTTTCTGACCATTATTTCTTCAAGTATTTTTTCCACTCTTCTCCTTCTCCTTTCACTTTCTGGGATGCCAATTACACGTCTGTTAGTCTTTGCTATTGTCCTACAAATCTTTGAGTCTCTCCTCATCGACTATTTTAAAAATATTTTGTTCTTCAGATTGGATACCTTCTATTAATCTTTCTTCAAATTCATTCTTTTTTTTTTTTTTCTGGATCTCAAATCTGCTGTTGAGCCTATCCAGTAAATTTTTCATTTGTTATTGCTCTTTTCAACTCTAGGATTTCTACTTGGTTCTGTTTTATAATCTCCATTTCTCTGTTGAGCATCTGCATTTGTTTACACATTATTAGCATACTTCCCTTTAATTTTTGAACATATTTATAATAGCTGCTAAATCCAACATCTGCACTACTTAAGTATCCACTTTTTTGACTGTTTTTTTTTCCCCCTCCAAGTCACACTTTTCTGTTTCTTTTATGTCTGGTAATTTCTGGTTAAAAAATTGTTTAAAAAATGTGTTGTAGCAACTCTGGATTTTGTTTTATTCTTCTGAGACCTGTTATTTGTTTCAGCAAGCAATTAACTTCTCTGTAGTTAAGCTGCAAAATCTGCCTTCCCTGTCACTGATGTTTCTGCTCGGTGTTTTTTATTATTATTTTTTAAAGCCTAAAGCCTTCTCCTGAGCCTGCATAGCTTAGCAGACAGCAAATGATTCTGGCAGAAATCATGCCCAGATACTTCACAATACAAATCTTCATTCTCTGCAGCCTGAGATGTGTGAGTTGAGAAATGCAATCAAAGGCACAAACAACTTGCAAATCTCCCCAGGCTTTCAAAGTGCACAGGGCTCCTTGAGGTCTCCCATATACCAGTTTAGGATGTATGGCTTATTAATCTTCTTATTATTAAGCCCTTCATGGTTCTCTTGCTTCCAGAACCTCCCCCTTTAATTTATAGCTGCTCTGTTACCAGCCCCAAACCAAGTCTACCACCTCCCACAGGAAAAGCTGCAGGTTTCTGTTGCCCAAGCCAAGCAGGATGAGAAAAAGTCCAAGCAAGAAAGCCACAAACTACCTGTTTTACCAGCTGCAGTAACAGTTTTTCATGAGGAAATATTCCTCAAATTGTTGCCTAACTGATGGTTTTCCAACGCGCTGACATGGTGTTTTTAATAATTTTTTTTTAAGATTTTATTTATTTGAGAGAGCGAGCACGAGCAGGGGAGGGGCACAGGGAGAGGGAGAAGCAGACTCCCTGCTCAGTAGGGAGCCCGACACAGGGCTCGATCCCAGAACCCTGGGATCATGACCTGAGTTGTCAGACACTTAACTGACTGAGCCACCCAGGCGTCCCAGTGTTTTTAATAATTTTATACTGTTTTGCTCTTCCTTTCTGTGGGAAGGAATTATCTGACATCATTGCCCTGTTATTACCCAAAGATGAAGCCAAAAAGAATTCTGACAAACTGGATGTGGATACAAAAGGAAAAAATGTAGTCAAGGATGACCCTAAGGTTTTTCACCTAAGCAAGTAGAATGGAGTGGTCATTTACACCAAAATAGACTATCAGGAGAACAGACAAGCAAGGAAAGAGCTGAAATTCAGCTTTTGACATGTTATATTTCAGAAGGCTATTAGACATTCAAGTGGATATTTTAGATAATCCCATTATTGAATAAACTAGATAACCAATAAGTTTCCTTCAAAAGCTCAGTTTGCATAAGTCCTAGACCACAAAAAAGTGGTTCAGTAATACATGTTATCAAAGTTCAGGAAAGCAAAAGCTCACTGAAACATGGGTTGAACAAAGAAAAAGGATGTGAAAAATGAATAGAATTGACATGAGCAGTCAAGAAGACCCTATGCAAAGAAACAAAGAAAGGAAAGTAGAATAGAAGAGCAGGAGAAAGGAAAAAGAAAAAAAAAAAATGGAAGATCATACTGATATAAGGTTTCTCTAAGAACTAGAATAGAAGGTAAGAATGTATAATGGCAGGCTTAGGCAAAATATAACAAAAACAAAAAAAGGTCTCTGAACAAGTCTATACAGTTTATGTAAGTGACTATACATGATCAATATCCAAAGAACAGATAAGAACTACATAGAAACTGAAACAGAGATATGGAGAGAGCAAGTTGTTAGAAGCTGAGACTGAGGACATACTGAGGCTGAAAATAACTGAGAACAGGACTTCCAAGTGGAGATTCACATAGCAGGAAACAATGCAATCCTTTAGTAAATTCTGCATATTAGATTATCTATTGATAACATATCTCTACAGCACTATATGAAAATTTTTCATATCCATGATTTCACATAAACTTCACAATTCCTGGAAAGTAACATATCAAAATCTAGGATGAGAAGCTCAGTGGACTTCAGATAAAGATTAAGATACATAATAAAAATTTATTTTAAAAGTCAGTAAGATACATCACTATCGAGAAAATTTTAGCTGTACTTTAGAGAATTTTTTTTTTTTTAAATAATGAAGGGTGTTAAAACCTGAATGTTTGTATCCTCCCAAAATTCTTAGGTTCAAATTCTAACCTCCAATATGATGGTTAAGAGACAGGGCCTTTGGGAAGTAATTAGTTCACAAGGATGGAGCCCTCATTATGGGATTGGTGTCATTATAAGACACAAGAGAGGTGATCTTTCTCTCCACCATGTGAGGGTACAAGGAGAAAATGGTCATTTCTAAACCAGACAGAGTGACTTTTACCAAGAACTTGACCATGGTGGCACCTTGATCTGAGACTCCCCAACTCCACAACTGTGACAAATAAATATTTGTTGTTTAAGCCACCCAGTCTACAGTATTCTGTTACAGCAGTCCAAACTAAGAAGAGAAAGAATTGGAAGTGTAAGCTGGAAGGACCTAGACAGTAAGACATAAAGATTCTATGGTAAATTAGCAGAAAGACCAATGGGACAAGAAGGGAAGGAGCTAATCAAGAAATTCTGATCTAGTAAATAAGGAACTAACTAGATTAGGACTCATGAGACCAGATCACAGCTCTCCCATTAAAAAAAGAAGCCATTTATTCTTCACTATCTCAATTTTCTTTAATTTGTGCTCATTTCTGAGGATTTTGATAACAAAATTAAAATGCACATAAGAAAATTAAAAGTAGGCAAATTCATGGCAAAACTAATAATGCAGGGTGCCTGGGTGGCTCAGTTGGTTAAGCAACTGTCTTCGGCTCAGGTCATGATCCTGGAGTCCCGGGATCGAGTCCCACATCGGGCTCCTGGCTCAGTGGGGAGTCTGCTTCTCCCTCTGACCCTCCCCCTCCCATGTGCTCTCTCTCTCTCTCTCATTCTCTCTCCCTCAAATAAATAAAATCTTTAAAAAAAAATAAAAACAAATAATGCAAAAATCTAAATAATTTAATTGTTATATATTTATAAGCAAAGTAAGCTTTCGATGCCAGCTTCTGCCAGCTTCTTGTGCATGCTACAATTCTTTTATAAGTAGGCTCCACGCCCAGTACAGAGCCCAACTAGGGGTTTGAACTCACAACCCTGAGATCAAGACCTGAGCTTATACCAAGAGTCAGATTCTTAACCAACTGAGCCACCCAGGCGCCCCTGCATACTACAATTCCAACAAGAATTTATCAATGGCAACAGTAATTATCATACTCTACCTTTGCAGTCAGGAGCAGAGCTAAAAGAAGGGTTCCTATTACTAACAAAAATATGATGAAAATGCTTATTATTTTGTCTAACATCTTCTCCAACCAGATGATCATCTGCACAGAAACAAAAAAGAGAATTACTTATCTTTCAAGCACAACTTAATAAAAATGCATACATATTCAAATATTAAGACAAAATAGGATAGTCAGCATTGCAAATCAAACTATGGCATAATGATTAAAGCTGTAAGCAACTTCAGAAAATTAACTAATAGCATTAATTACTGTTGTTATATAAAAAGAGTTTATTAACTAATGATGTAATGTATGGTGATTAACATAACATAATAATAAAAAAATAAATTAAAAGAGTTTATTATTGTCCTATCTAAGAAAAGGCAATTTGAACATAATCCATATTTACGTTTGAATTCTCATACAGTGGTATATTTATATTTCAAATTGTAATTTGTAATTGGCAAATATTCTAAACAACATAAAATATTTAAATGAAATAATGATAATACATTAGCTGACCTCAAATCTCATGAAATTTTACTGTCCAATTAGCAAATATAGATAGCTTTACAAAAAATATGCCTCTTACAAAACAGGTATGCTCTAAATTATACAGATAAATTAGGAGCAAATTAAAATAGGAATTACATTCAAAATATTTTTTCCCTTTGATGCCACTAGGGTTACAAAAACAGTAATAATAAAAATCTAATGTTAAGGTAATGATAAATATCAATTCCAGAATACTACCCGGGGGGGGGGTCAGCAGGTAGATGCACAATTACGAGGGGTACAAAATGGGCTTTAATTACATAGGTAATGTTTTATCAAGCTGGAGGATAGACTTACTGATGTTCTTTACATCTTTTTATATTTGAAATATTTCTTAACAAAATACTTTTTAAAATCTGATATTCCACTTGAAATTTCCATTCTTTTGAAAACATAAGCTTTAGGACAAATTGACTGTAAATAAAGAATAATCATTATTGTAATGGTTATTCCTTAATCAATAATTAAAATTATGCTCTTCCTAAATGCTACTTGACATTCCATTTTGAGTATAACTTCTCTCATCTTTCACAATCACAAATAATCCTACATTTAAAAAAGTTTGTTTTCAGAATATATAATTCTGACAGATTTCTAGAATTTCTGCCATGCAAAGCTACATTTAACATTTCAAAAATAAAATCAATTAGATGACTGCTGAAATACCACATTGCACCCCTCAACCCCTACATAAGCTACAGCATTGCTGAATAAGTTAGTCTTAATTTAAATCTGAATTATGCTCTCCAGTGAGTTAAACAAACAAGAGCAAATGGTGGTTAAAAATAAAACATGACTTCTAAAACATTTTCCACACCATGCTAAAAGCTTGCATCCCTTTATCTTTCATGAAAGATACTATCACTAAAAGATCAATGCAGTGAGCTCAAAGATAAAAAGTTCATCTTTTATCTTGACAATTACAGCTTCAAACAGAAGAGTTAATTTTCAGTGCATGCTACCAAAGCATCAAAGACAATGCAGAGATTAAAAAAAGTAGTATCAAGTTTTTAAGATATGGAAGGTCAGATGTCATATTTTGAATGTACATTCTAAAATCAATGAAACTGAAAAGTTTCACAATTAGAAACCAGCTCTACACAGAGTTCTTGAGACAGTTTCCTGAGGAAAGAGCTAGGGTTGTATTATTCTTCTTTGTAGTTCCCAAGCCTGACAGTGCACGGCACATGGTGAAAGCTCAAATATATATCTGAACAGGCAAACATAAATAATTTCAGAATTAAGACCAGATCTGTATTCACAAATTACAATTTCTAAAAATAACTTGGGAGCCCCAATTTTTTGAAAAATGTGTATTCTGAAATATGTTTTGTTTTTTTTTTAAAGATTTTATTTATTTAACAGAGAGAGACACAGTGAGAGAGGGAACACAAGCAGGGGGAGTGGGAAAGGGAGAAGCAGGCTTCCCGCCAAGCAGGGAGCCCGATGTGGGGCTCGATCCCAGGACCCTGGGATCATGACCTGAGCCGAAGGCAGACGCTTAACGACTGAGCCACCCATGCGCCCCTGAAATATGTTTTTTAAATGTAAATGATGATTTAGAAAGTACAACTAAATTTAAGACCAGGTATTTCTAACATATAAAACATGGAATTCACAAACACATTATGAATATCAACATTACAAAATCAAGCTTTATGTTTTTAAACCATGGTAGAATTTTCCTACCAGAAGCCATATACCTAGGGATTGGAAAAATCCACACTAAGAGTCACCTAAATAAAAATTTATATTCAGGGCTAACAGTGAGGGTTAGAGGTTTCATTCAAAATTTAAAATAAATAAAACCACTTAAGATGCACAATATATAAACTAAAAAAGATGGGAGGGGAATCTATTCACATTATAGATGGCTAAGGTACAGTGAAAAAACAGGACAAAAAGGGAGACAGAGAGAGAAAGAGTGGGAAAGAGAGACCAGGAAAGACTTATTAAAGAATAAAGGGAGATTTTTTTTTTTTAAAGGTCAAAACAGGAGAAAAAAATGTGTGGCTGGGGGCAACTGGTGCATAGAACCAAGGACCAATCAATAAAGAGGAAATAACGAAGTGGACAGAAAACTTAAATGGAGGATAAGAACCCCAAGAAAGAGTGAATGGAATAAGACTCTCAAGGAAACAGAAACTCGGACATCGAAAGAGAAACACAGGGGTGCCTGGCTGGCTCAGTCAGTTAAGCATCTGCCTTCAGCTCAGGCCACAATCCCGGGGTGCTGGGATCAAGCTCTGCTTTGGGCTCTCTGCTCAGCAGAGAGTGCTCTCTCTCTCTCTCTCACTCACTCTCTCTCTCAAATAAATGCATGAAATCTTAAAAAAAAAAAAAAGAAAAGAAGAGAAACATGGACAAAAGAAGCAATGGAGAAGCAGAAGGGAATGGAGGACAGAATTCCTAAAGAAATGCCAGAGGCACTGTCCAAGGAGACAGACCCTGTGCTGTACTCAGCTTTGGGCAGCAGGATCCACACCACCTGTCATCACTGCCATCAGCTGTCATTAATGCCTGCCTGTAAAAATCACACTGTCCCTGGTGATCTCCCCAGCCTTCTACGCTCTGAGAAATTATCTTAGTTATTAAACTTGATTTTCTTAAAGGGGAAGGGGAGTAATTTTAAAATGACATTCTGAAATGTTTCCAGTGTGAATGAAGGGCATGCATTTTTTAAAATTTAGAGAGGTCAGTAAATGTATGGTTATACTGCAAGACTTTGAAACTTCTAAACTGGCTGGAGGGTATTATGTTGAGCGAAATAAGTCAAACAGAGAAAGACATGTATCATATGACCTCACTGATATGAGGAATTCTTAATCGCAGGAAACAAACTGAGGGTTGCTGGAGTGGGGGGTGGGGTGGGAGGGATGGGGTGACTGGGTGATAGACACTGGGGAGGGTATGTGCTCTGGTAAGCGCTGTGAATTGTGCAAGACTGTTGAATCTCAGATCTGTACCTCTGAAACAAATAATGCAATATATGTTAAGAAAAAAAAAAAAAAAAGAAAAAGAAAAGGGAGGAGGGGGGGAAGAATGAAGGGGGGAAAATCGGAGGGGTAGACGGACCATGAGAGACGATGGACTCTGAAAAACAAACTGAGGGTTCTAGAGGGGAGGGGGGTGGGAGGATGAGTTAGCCTGGTGGTGGGTATTGAGGAGGGCACATTCTGCATGGAGCACTGGGTGTTATGCACAAACAATGAATCATGGAACACTACATGTAAAACTAATGATGTAATGTATGGGGATTAACATAAGAATAAAAAAATTAAAAAAAAAAAAAAAGTAAGTGATCGTTCCACTACTGAGTTTTCTATTTCATTATTCTGGGCCTTTCATTTTGCTTTATTTTTTGAACCAAATTCTAGTTGAGTCTTAGTGCACATAACCAACACTAAAAAACAAAACAAGCCTTGAGAAATAGGTTATGTCTCAATTAACCACAGATATGTTCTCTCTCACCCTCCCTTCCCTTGAATTAGTTTCCTAGTTCACTCCACTTGAACCTGAAAAACCAAATACCCAATACTGTAAATTTTCTGACCTTGGATGTAATGTAATAAAACAGACCTCAACTTATTTATGTGCTTTCCTAGAACACACAGTCCCAGAACTTACAGCAGCACTCCTGCTCTCCACCAATGCTTTACCTGTGCTATACGGAATCATCAAAGAAAGGAAACCGTCACTTGATCTCTTAGGAATCTTTTAAAACTGAGTCACAACTGGTTAGCTATGAATTAGGCTCCTAAATTAGGTGATCTAACTCATGTAGTCACCTAAAGTTAAATCAAATTGCACCTAATGACTTTAGTTAGCTCTCCTTTCTCTCATCCCTTGAGGATAATTTCATTTCAATATACACAAGCTGGAGCAGTATATAAAACCAAATAAGAAAATGTGACTTTTGTTTGCAGCACTATCATTTGCCAAGGATTGAACTCATTTACTCATATTAGTTTTGCAGGGAATGGAGGTACAGACAACAGCATGTACGTTGGTGGGAGCGAGGGAGTGCCCGGTAAGTGTATGTATGTACGTATATATGTATGTATGTATGTATGTATTTTACACACTGTTTATTTTCAATCCAAAGTTCAGAAGTTTAAGGCACTGTCAAGTCCCCTCTTTCTTCTTCTTCAAAAGAAAGTAACCCAAATGTGTCACCTTGGTCTATTTCTAAGAAGTACCACATTCTTCTTAAGGTCTGCTATAATATCTCCACTGACAATTTTAGAGTTTTGTTGTGCCTAAACACAATACACATAAATGTCATCTCTTGCTATCTGTCTCAGGGATTTGCTGAATTTAAGTCTAGAACTACTATATGTGGGCTACATGTCACAAGTACAGCACTCCTAATTTATCTGGATTATCCTTTATCGAAGTTATTTAAAATGTACCTATTTCATGCAAATCATGTGAAGCATTCACCATACATACAACCTCATACTTGAGAAATACGAGGTCACAGGCCATGACCACCATCTTTTTTAAGTTAAAAATGAAATTCTAGAATAGTTGCTATTAAAAAAAAAAAAAAAGATACTATATAAAATTACCAGCCAAGTAAATCAAGTATTTCACAAATTTATCTTTTTAAAAAATTCCTGTGTCATTTATAAAATAAGTAGCAATAAAAAGTTCTCTTTCTGGGGTGCCTGGGTGGCTCAGTCAGTCAAGCATCTGCCTTTGGCTCAGGTCTTGATCCCGGGGTCCTGGGATCCAGCCCGGCATCTGGTTTCCTGCTCAAAAGGGAGCCTGCTTCTCCCTCTCTCTCTGCCTCTCCCCACCGCTCGTGCTCTCTTTCTCTCAAATAAATAAATAAAATCTTTAAAAAAAAAAAGTTCTCTTTCCTTTTCGGTAACTATTGCCTAATGTGCTCTCACACATCAAAGAAGACTAAAGTAGGGCTACATTAGAGCTGAAAAGGAACGTCACTCACTCACTGTGGACAGAAGGACTCTAAGACAGAACTTCTTACACACACCTGGGCAAGGAGATAGTAACCATATATCCTAAATATATAGCTTTGGGTGTTTAGCAAATTGTACTGTGATAGTATCATTTCACGACCTTCCATAGCTTATTAATTTGAACTTTAAAAGCAAAAACTAATTCTGACATATGGACAGAAACAGAATGAGAATGGAGATACAGGGGGAAGTTACAGAATTCAATAGTAAAAACCAACATCCATGTGTTCATTTACCTTCTTATTTAGCCAGTGCCAGAGCTTGAGGATAGGGGGTAAGGTAAGAAAGAGAAGATAAGAACAGTGGAATATCATTAGAGAATGCAATAATAGTATGAAAAGAAAAGAAAGTCACTGAGAGTATGAGGAGGAAATAATCCCAGACCAAAAAAAACAAAACAAAAACTAGAAAAATAATTGTAATGCATTAACAAAGTTTTAAAATCAAGTGAATATAGTATTCGTTTAAGATATACAATGATTGAAATAACCACAAGCTTTGTGGGCAATTCAACAATTAAAAATACAAAAAATAGCCTGAATACTTATCAGCTTAAATAGTCACACCAAATTCCAAAGATCAGAATAACTAAGATTCTTTCACATATCATGTACCAAAAGGATTTTTAATTAATGTTCATATACTATGTGTTCACCGAACTTTGTGGTTGTAGCTTTATAGTATTGGTTATTTCACATTTTTTTTAAACAGTAAAACACATCAGAGCTCATTTGGAACAATGAACACCTGGCCAAAGAGCAGACACATCCAAGATTGTTAATATTTGGTGTATTTCCTTCCATCTCACTTTTTCTGGCACACATCCTTCTACTTTATGTAACATCCTTTCTTTCACACTAACATTACCTCATCTAAACACCTCACAATATTTAGCACTATAATAACTAATGCTAGTTAGTGGACACATGATGTAAAACCTGTTAAACATAGGATTTAAGGCATTATTAGTGATATAAAAAGTATAAAAGCTAAAAAGCATAATTTTATCAGAGTAACTGTTAAATGCTCTTTGCAGAGTTTTTTACTAAAAGTACACTCAATGCACGTTTAAAACTATACTTCAAACAATCTCCTGTAGAGGAATATTTTCAAAAACAGTAGTCTAATCAATCGAAATTTAACAGAAACATGAAAAACAGATTTATTCCCCAAAGCAGCAGCCCATATATATTAAATAAAATATAATTACGGCATCAATTATCACTAGACACTCAGTTTGCAATAGACATTTATTCTGATATGTTTTATTATTATAGCCCAAAATGCTAGTTTTATTCATTTTACTATCTCCCTTAAGAAGAACAAATTGGCATACAAATTTGAATTAAAAAATGACAAATTTTGACAAGGCTACTCCATCACAAATACTTTTGATACCCCCGGAACTTCAACTGACACAACTATAGAGTTGTCCTAAGTGAAGAGTTCCAAATACAAGTCCGTGGGATTCTGAAAACAAGATTTAGTGTCCATCCCTTCTGATAGTGGTAAGGCTGTCAGAAGTTAACTGAAATAAGAGTCGCCCCCTTTAAACAGTCTGAAGGACTAAATCTGCTCTAGTAAGACAAAGCTGCACCCTATACCAGGAAGATGTGATAAATATGTTAAAATCTGTGGGAAGTCTTAGACTTCTTATTTAAAAAGTTGAAAAAAGTAAGAATACAAATAGGCAAATCATAAAATAAAAATATGAATAGCCAATAAGCAAACTCTATTTTTTAAAATTTCAAATTAAAACCACACTGAGATACTTCTTTTTATTAAACTGAAAAGGACATTTTGTTACACTATAACATCTAGTATTAGCAAGAGCTCAGGAAATGGGCACTGCCTTATGTTACACTGATGGTAATTAAAACTGGCAAGCTTTCTGGAAAACAGAAAGACTGACTCCTGGTTCCGGCTCAGATCATGATCTCGCGGTTGCAGGATCGAAACCCACGTTGGGCTCTGTGCGCAGTGCGGAGTCTGCTTCAAATTCTCTCTACCTCTCCCTCTCACTCACTCTCTCTCAAATAAATAAATAAAATCTTAAAAACAACAAAAACAAAAACAGAAAAACATATCCCCCTGCATCTCTGTTGCCCAGGAGATGTTACCATGGCTTTAGAAGATTTCTTTCCTTCCACCTCACGTGAACTCCAGTTATTCTTCTCATCTCTATCTATGCTGGTTTCATCTAACAGTATTAGTGACTTCACCTAACCTGAAGTCATGGACAGACCTGCTCAGGGAAACAGTTACTAGGCTCTGTGAAGAAGCCCGGCTCACACAGCACAGCACCCACAAAGACCCCGACTGGGTCTCACCTGACTCTCCAGCCTCGCTTCTGCATATATCCCACCATGCCTGTTTCCTTGGTGCTCCCTAAGAAGTCAGGCTGCGGCAGTCTCTATCTACCTCTGCCCTGCTCCGTCCACCTGTTCCTCCTGCCCTGTCACCTAAGAAACTCCTACTTGTGCTTCAAAATTTGCTGTGGCACCACCTCTTCTGCAAAACCTCCCCTCTCCCACTGCCTCGCCAATAGTGAGTCCTTTCTTGCTCAGTACTAACACTGTACCCACTGCCTCGCCAATAGTGAGTCCTTTCTTGCTCAGTACTAACACTGTACTCTGCACATACTTTCCTCCACAAATTAAAACCACAGCTAACACACAGAGCTTATTATGAATCAGGCTCCAATCTAGGAACTGTACGTCTGTTAACTCATTTAACCCCCACAGCCGTTCTCCAAGACGCATGCTATTATATTTATTGTATTGGTAAGGAAAACAAGGCATAGAAAGGTTAAGAAATTCATCCAAATTCACATAGCTAGTAAATAGCAGAACTGGGATCAGGGTTCATGCTCCTAACCACTGCATCTAAATTTTAATGGACTGCTGTCTCTCCACTGAACAGAGCTCCTGCATCTAGTTTTCTGTGAGTCAGTGGATTTTCCTGAGGACTTAGCCCATTATCTGACATGTGGGAATTACTCCAGAAATACTGCACTGAGGCAGCATTACCTGGCAATATAATTTTAGGCAAGTCACATAGCCCCTCTAGATTTCAATTTGGTCCTTATAAAATGAGGGAGTTGAACAGGTGCTCCATAACATCCTTTTCTCCCATTTTTAAGAGGGAAAACTACTTACACAATACTGACTCAAACTAAATCTATCCTACCCTTACAGAAGCCATAATTCTAAACTTTAAATTTCATCACAGATGTAGACATGAAATGTGTTATCGACAATCATAGTATGAATACCAAAAACCACGACATGGAATATATGCATATATAAACTCCATTAAAACAGCCCAAGTCTTAAAATACAATACCTTGCTATCAACTTTTAACAAGAATTTTCCAAGCCCAACAACTGGCCACGGGGCGAGAGCCTCCTGCCGCTCCCTGAGGAAGTGCTCCACGGCCTGCCACCACACGAGGCAGCGTTTCTCCAGGAAGTCCACCACTCCAAAGTGAATAACAAGCTTTTTGAGGATCCAAACTAGAAGGAACGAATGCATATAAAACCAAAACATAGATTACAAAGTCAGAATGTGAAAAGGTCCTTTAATTTCATGTGACCTTTCTAAAACAGTGAAGCTAATATTAAATAAAAATCAATTAAGAAAAAAAAGGCAAGGGGAGAAATGAAAAGTTCATGGTATTCCAAACTGACAGAATTAGGACAAATAACTTTTTACACAATCCCCACCTGCCCATATACTACCTTCGCTGTGAAGTCCGAATCCCTGAAGGAGCCAGGGATTATTTCATAGACCATATAAACATAAGATATTCTGATCATGAAGATTTCAGTGACTACAATCCTGGCCCCTCACACCTTACCCTTCTGGGATGAAGAATCCTAACCCCTGACATGTCCCAATTTCCTTGGCTATTATAGATGCTCTTGCCAAATGTTATTCTTCTCCTTGGATGTTTAACGTTAGTGGCCAGAAAAGTATCAGGTATTCCATTTGCATCATGATTTTATACCCCTGGTATTCCTATTTCTCTACTTGATGCTGCTCTGTACATCCGAATCTCTGAGCAGGCTTCAGTAGAGAAGTAGAGTAGGGACAAGCAGGGTTGTTACAAATGGTCCCTGAGGCTACACAGGGCACAGCTTCTGCAGAGACCACTCCCAGAGCACAATATGTATGTACCCTCTGCACTGGGCAGCGAGGTCACCCTGCAAGCAGGGGGTGAGCTTCTTATTAAAGGCCACCTAAGAAGATGGTGGGGCCAGAAGGAAGTGCTATTTATCTGTGGGGGTGCCTTGAAGTCTGGACCCTGGATAACTGATCCCAACTACTATAATTTCCCTAATTCCGAGGATTTCTGTGTCCTTACCCCTGGCCATACAACCTAATGGTTCACAGTTTACTCTTTTGAACCATGAGCTCAGTGTTACATACCAGCTCAACAATTCCATCATTAACATTTTTAAATCTCTAGAGAGGTCCTAGGAAAGCGCCTATGGTCTCTAGAATAAGCCCAGAGTAATTACAGGCTGTAGAAAATGTTCTGGGGGCCACCTGTTCAAAGCTTGCTCTCCCAAGCCATGTCAAATTGTTATGATGGCCTGAAGGTCAAGAAATGACTAGGATAAATGTTAACTCCTGCTAACAAATTTTAAAGAGAAGGGGGTTCCAACAGCACCTGACACAATTTGGCAGTATAAAATAAATCATTTGGCAAAACCAAAAATGTATGGAACAATCCAGAAAGAGCAATTTAAACTATTTCACTAAGCATTTCTATAAATTCCTTAACAGAAAGCATGGCTATGGTATGTACTTTGTGACTAGCTCCAACTGCCAAACAGAAGTTCTGTTTGAGGATGCAAGCACATACAAACTTCGACCTCATATTCTATGTTCCCTAAGGACAGGCACTATACAGTGTTCTGGTCCTAACAAATCTTTTATTTTTTTTAAAAAAGGTAACTATTTCATTAACTGTCCAAGTTAATGAGAATCACAAGTTTTAAAACTAAGGATCTAGAAGGTAAATGGTCCAATGAGTTTAGATTTTTAAACCATGGTGGAAAACAGGCTTCCAAAAAGGAAATCATGTTTAAATCAATAATGAAAAGCTTTGATAAAGAAAAGACTAATCAAATTTAAGCGGTATCTGGATGGCAGGACCCTGAGCATCAACTGAGGACTTAATAAATTTGGCAAAGGGGAGCACCTGTGTGGCTCAGGTCCTGATCTCAGGGTCCTGCGATCAAGCCCCGCACAAGGCTCCCTGCTCAGTGGGGAGTCTGCTTCTCCCTATGTCCCTCCCCCCTTGTTTGTGCTCTCATGCACGCGTTCTCTCTCTCAAATAAATAAAATCTTTTAAAAAGTAAGTAAATAGGGGCGCCTGGGTGGCTCAGTCGTTAAGCGTCTGCCTTCGGCTCAGGTCATGATCCCAGGGTCCTGGGATCGAGCCCCGCATCGGGCTCCCTGCTCCGCGGGAAGCCTGCTTCTCCCTCTCCCACTCCCCCTGCTTATGTTCCTTCTCTCGCTTTGTCTGTCTCTGTCAAATAAATAAATAAAATCTTAAAAAAAAAAAAGTAAATAAATAAACAAATAAATAAATAAATTTGGCAAAGGTTCTGATTGCAGTAAGAGGTTAAGCCTAAACAATCAGGAAAGCATGAAATAAAAGACTCTTCTAAAATTCACCTGAACTACTTACTTTTCCATTCTCAGAAGACAGCTTTAAATATACAACTGTTTTATCTTAAAAGAGAGTAATATTACCTCAAATATTAAAATCCAAAATTTAAAGAAAAAGAAGGCTTCCAAGACCAGACCATAGGGACCGATTACCTGCAATAGGCACTGGAAGCAACTGTATAATCCACAGATTCAACCAGAGCTGGACTCCAATAATGGCCCACACGAGGGACACGAAGTAGATGTCGCTGGTCTTCTTCTTCCTGACAAACGTTCCCATTTCAGGCCTTTGTCTGCCCAGAGTGGGTGAAGGGGAGGAAGGTGAAGGAGAGGAGGACAGGGCTGCAGGGGGCTCTCCTCTGTCCATGGTTTCTGAAAAGGGGGGTAAAAGCACCACCATATTAGTCCACATTAGTTAGCAGTCCTACGGTGCAATTCACTAAGCTACTCTACTATAAGCCTTCAAAATGGACTCTGGCAGCATGATTACACTGGGTTAAAAAAGAAACAAGGATCTGGATGTGTGTTTGCATATGCACTGAAAAACGTGTACAGAATTACACTACTGACCGTATTTAAATCTAGGGAAATTGAGGGGCGCCTGGGTGGCTCAGTCGTTAAGCATCTGCCTTCGGCTCAGGTCATGATCCCAGGGTCCTGGGATCGAGCCCCGCATCAGGCTCCCTGCTCTGCGGGAAGCCTGCTTCTCCCTCTCCCTCTCCCACTCCCCCGTTTGTGTTCCTGCTCTCACTCTCGCTCTGTCAAATAAATAAATAAAATCTTTAAAAAAAAAAAAAATCTAGGGAAATTGAGTTCGTTGGGGGGTAGAGCTGGGTATGGTGAGTTTTTTACATTTTACTGTATACATTTCATACTGTCCCAAGTTTTATATATATGTAATTTAAACAAAAATTATGACAAAATAGCTGAGAATTATAATTACCCCATGAAAACTCCTCAAACTGTATAAAGCAACAAATATTAAGATACAGAATTCCTAGATCTAAAAATGTCACCTCTTTTAATATAATTTTATTAGATATATATGTATTTCTGATACAACACGGCTTTTCAGTGTCATTTCACCTAAAATGGAGCCAACTGCTCTTATAAAAATAAACCCAGGGCTTTGAAACAGGTCGTTCCCTTAGAATGAGAAATAAAACAACGACAGATTGCTGGGGGTGAGGAATTTTCAAATAAAGGAGACCATACCGAATGAGTTCACATAAAGTACTGTTTTCTAACAATGCAACTACCAAGTTACCTTTTACTATAGGGTTACATTATTTCTATTTCCTGGTTTTACCAAAACATACCATATACCTCAGAAATTATATAAGTCTTAAAGCAATATTATTCAGTATATGCCATGACGATGAAAATGAGTAACACCCTACAACTTGCATTTTGCCTTCCATTAAAAAAGCTAATGACAAAAGAATATTATATTTCATAAAGTCTCAATAATAAAGGAAAGAAACAAGAACCCCCATACTGTCCCATAGTTTTTACATAGTTTTATGTAGTTATATCGTGTTCCACTTACCCTGTCGCACTTTCTTCCTTCAGTTGAATGTCACCTCCAGGAGAGCTAAGACCTTGTCTGTCTTGTTCTCCCTCCGCTGAACAGCACACAGAATAGTACCTGACATATAGTGGGTGCTCCCTAAATACTGTTGAAAGACAACCTTCCCTCTCATTTCATAATGTTCATAAGGAACTACACAGTAGCCCTCTGAGTGCTGTATTATAATGTCCTTAGTGCCTCTCCTAATGTTAAATGTTTATCTGTGAGTAAACTGTTACTACTGACACACCAGAACACTGTAAGTCGGCCCATCTCACCAGAACTAACATTCCACCCTGAGGTCTGGGCTAAAGCCCAAACTAGTTATAATACGCTTCTGTTTGACTCTGCTCTTTACGAATCTTTCTAATTTGGAAACTGCATGTTGGTGGGTGTGGTAGATACTTAGAAGAAGAGTAAGTTCATCACCAAAACATCATCCCCTCCTTCATTCTGAAAACATGATTCAATGTGAAATAAAAATGTGTTTTCCTACCACTCCAAATGACTTTTCTTAGCTGATCCCTCCTTTCAAGAGTTTCCTAAAGTCAGTTGTTCAGGAAGAGCTCACCAAAAATATTCTGTAACTGCAAATCCCCTGGCACTAGTAGACCACTTGGCACAGAGATGGCCCTTTCCATTCCTAAACCCTGTGTGAGGACAGTGTGACTTTAAAGCTGATGTAAATCTACCAGCTGGATCTCTTAGGAGCATGGTATCCAGAACCACCAAACAGCCCGCTTTAGGGGAAACAGTTAATAGAGTAACAGCATGAGGCATGCAAAGCAAACTTTGAGAAGTAAAGCAAGAAATGCCAGAGAAATGGATGACTGTAAGAGAGAGAGAAAAAAAAAAAGTTGGGTCAACAACAAAAGCAAAATGTAAAGAGAACAAATGTAAAGAGAGCAAAATAGAACAATGGAGAAGAACTGACAGCTATAGAAGTGGAAAATAAGGAAAGGATTGAGTGGGAAAAAATATGGAAAAGGTACACAGGGCACTAAGAAAAAAAAAATAAAATGAAAGGAAAGTGAGAAGGAATAACAAAAGAAAAATAAGAAAAGCTTTTTTTTTTAAAAAAAGGGAAAAGATAAAGATTCAAGATAAGAAACATAAAAAGGTAAATAATTAAAAGCATGAAAAAAGTGATTATGTGAGAACAAAGATGAGAGGAGGAAAAAGTGTAAAAAGAGAAATCAGAGGAAAAGGAAGGACCAGTAAATTACATTCTGTGATGCTCATGTCCTTAAGTTTATCCTTTATAAAGCGTCTTTCATTTTCAGAATGATTTTGAAAACATTCCTTCGTAAGGTCAGTCACCTGCAGGGTGGGCGGAGGGCGGGTCCTCAGGGTTTGATTCGTACCCTGTGATGGAGATGGCCAAGGTTGCCAGAGTAGAAGCTGCCATGGAAATAACCTGCCCTGGTAACTCTGCTCCTGTAAAACAAGTATGTGTTTTTACAACTTTTTAAAGCAAAGTGGGAAACAACTGTTACAAGCGGAAATATAGTCCTAAGATTTCAAAAGCAATAAAACAAAATGGTTATTAACTGATCCACTGGACCAAGGGTTCTTTACCAAGGGAGAATGCTTAAGAATCAATAGGAAAGTCTGCTAAAAATCTGGCTCCTGGACTCTGCATATCAGTCTCCCTTAGGAACTTCACACTGGTGCATGCAGCTCAGAGCGGAGATCTAAATGTGGAGTCCTGCTTTTTTACTTTTTAACTTCACAACTTCATGTAAATGCACATCTCTGCTGAAAAACACTGCCACACCAAGTCTGTGAGTTTCCTGAATGCAGACTGTCTTACTCTCCTTTGCATTACTAGCTCCCAGTACCGTACGGAACAGCCAACACTCAGTGCCCTCGATAAGAACATTCCATGAATGAATAGATAAACATATGGGTACAATGCAAAACCATATAGCTCCATAAGGTGCATAACTCAGCACAGGCAAAATCCACCACTGAGAGTCTAAAATACATTACTCTGTTTCATGTTATATGTTCCCATGTTAAGTTCCTAAAAGGTAGTACACCAAGCTTAATCATTTGCACTAAACTCAAATAAAACACTTACCAATGAGGTCTGTCTCTAATGGTCAGCCCTTAATCTGCTATGGCAGACAACACAGACTAGCTCACCCAGTGCCAGGTTCTAGCATGCTTTCCTCCTCCAAGGGACTGGAAAGCTATAGACTATACTCCTTAGATTCCCTTGCAGCTAAGGTCCCATGTGTAAGGCAGCTTCTACCAAGCAGGCACACCTGTACAAGACCCAGAAGACCAAAGTGGGGCTGACTGTAATTTGGGCACTCGAGTGTCAGTCATGGTTTTTCTGCAGGAACTTACTTAGCAGAAGTTCTAAAAGTTCTGCTATCTGATCTCTAACTTTGTGGCAGCTGTGGCATTTTGCTCAAATAGTCCTTTGGTGTCACTGAGCACTGTTCCCGGTTATACTGCTTCTGCCTCTGTCAGATCCAAGCTTAATTGTCTGGTCTTGCCCAAAATTCTATATGCTAACCCATATCTCTTTCTATTCTAGCTAGTGTGGATTCTACTGTCCACAACTAAGAACATTAACACTCACCAAATCATACACCCATACTCACAGAGATGGGACCTCACTTTTGGTAGGCCAATATACAACGTAACAACAGAGAATTCTGCCAAACCAATGAAAATAGCTTTGACCATTCAGAAAGCCAATGAATTTCAGCTCCAAATGAATTCCACCTACTCAACAAATCCAAGGCTGGCCATGTCCCAGAGACAAGTAGTCCAGGCCCTGAAATGGCTCACCGGTAGACCGAACCATCAGGATCAAGAGCATTCATCTTACTCAACCATACCCTATTCTTCCTCTAATAAATGCCTAACAGAGGTATGTTTTTAGGCAATCCAAGAGAAAGTCAAACTCATGATCTGGGAAGAGAACAACTGGGACCTATTCTTCTGGCCTAAGTATGTAAGGTGTTTCTTACACGCCAATAAGGGAACAGGTTGAGAGGGAAAGACGCTGTCGGGGCACCTGGGTGGCTCAGGCATTAAGCGCCTGCCTTCAGCTCAGGTCATGATCTCAGGGTCCTGGGATCAAGCCCCACATTGGGCTCCCTGGTCGGCGGAAAGCCTGCTTCTCCCTCTCCCACTCCCCCTGCTTATGTTCCCTCCCTCCCTGTCTCTCTCTGTCAAATAAATAAAATCTTAAAAAAAAAAAAAAGAAAGAAAGAAAGACACTGTCTTTCATGTCTCACATGTTCTCATTACTCACTGTATTGAATGCTAGGGATAAAGACACAGACTCTGCCCCCATGGAGTTTAGTGGAAGAGACAGATACAAATTAAAGAACCACATGGAAAAAAAAAATTCTTATCATACTTAGGGAATAATTTGTTAATTCACCTTAAAGAAAAAAAAAAAAAAGAGGGGCACCTGGCTGGCTCACTTGATAGAGCATGTGTGCTACTCTTAATCTCAGGGTTATGAGTTTGAGCCCCATACTGGGTGTACACATTACTTAAAAATAAAAAACTAAAAAAAAAAAAAAACACACACAAATGTGAATGCATACAAACTATAGTGACTGCTATAAGGGAAACATACTATTTTATGAACTCCTAACAGAAAAAATCTGACTTAGTCTGGAGAATCAGGAAGAGCTTCTCTTTAAGAAATGAAAATGAAGCTGAGAATCAGACAACAAAAAGAAATAAAAGGCATACAAATTGGCAAAGAAGAAGTCAAACTCACTCCACAGATGACATGATTCTCTATGTAGAAAACCCAAAGGACTCCACCAAAAAATTGCCAGAACTGATACAGGAAATTAGCAAAGTCACAGGATATAAAAATCAATGCACAGAAGTTAGTCGCATTTCTATACACTAACAATGAGGCAGAAGAAAGAGAATTCAAGGAATTGACCCCATTTACAATTGCACCAAAAACCGTAAGATACCTAGGAATACACCTAACCAACGAGGTAAAGGATCTGTACTCTGTATAGAACACTCATGAAAGAAATTGAGGAAGACAAAAAGAAATGGAAAAACATTCCATGCCCACGGATTGGAAGAACAAATATTGTTAAAATGTCTATGCTACCCAAAGCAATCTACACATTCAATGCATCAAATACCATCAACTCTTTTCACAGAGCTGGAACGAAGAACCCTAAAATTTTTATGAAACCAAAAAAGACCCCGAATAGCCAAAGGAATGTTGAAAAAGAAAATCAAAACTGGAGGCATCACAATTCCAGATTTCAAGCTATATTACAAAGCTATAATCATCAAGACAGTATGGTACTGGCACAAAAACAGACACATAGATCAATGGAACAGAATAGAGAGCCCAGAAATGGACCCTCAACTCTATGGTCAACTAATCTTTGACAAAGCAGGAAAGAATGTCCAATGGAAAAAAGACAGTCTCTTCAACAAATGGTGTTGGGAAAATTGGACAGCCACATGCAGAAGAATGAAACTGGACCATTTCCTTACACCATACACAAAAATAGACTCAGAATGGATGAAAGACCTAAATGTGAGACAAGAATCCATCAAAATCCGAGAGGAGAACATGGGCAGCAACCTCTTTGACCTCGGCTGCAGCAATTTCTTGCTAGACACATCACCAAAGGCAAGGGAAACAAAAGCAAAAATGAACTACTAGGACTTCATCAAGATAAAAAGCTTTTGCACAGCAAAGGAAATAGTTGACAAAACTAAAAGGCAACCTATGGAATGGGAGAAGATATTTGCAAATGTCTTATCACTTAAAGGGCTAGTATCCAAAATCTATAAAGAACTTACACCCAGAAAACAAATAATCCAGTCAAGAAATGGGCAGAAGACATGGACATTTCTCCAAAGACAACATACAAATGGCCAACAGACACATGAAAAAATGCTCCACATCATTCAGCATCAGGGAAATACAAATCAAAACCACAATGAGATACCACCTCACACCAGTCAGAATGGCTCAAATTAACAAGTCAGGAAACGACAGATGTTGGTGAGGATGCGGAGAAAGAAGAACCATCTTACACTGCTGGTGGCAATGCAGACTGGTGCAGCCACTCTGGAAAAGTTAAAAATAGAGCTACTGTAGGACCCAGCTATTGCATTATTAGGTAGTTATCCAAAGGATACAAACATAGTGATTTGAAGGGGCACATGCACCCCAATGTTTATAGCAGCAATGTCCACAATAGCCAAAATATGGAAAGAGCCCAAATGTCCATCAACAGATGAATGGATAAAGAAGAGGTGGGATATATATATAGTGTGTGTGTATACATACAAACGCACACACAGAGGAAGATTACTCAGCCATCAAAAAGAATGAAATCTTTCCATTTGCAATGATGTAGACAGAACTAGAGGGTATTATGCTAAGCAAAATAAGTCAGAGAAAGACAAATACATGATTTCACTCATATGTGGAATTTAAGAATCAAAAGAGATGAACACAGGGGAAGGGAAGGAAAAATAAGACAAAAACAGAGAGGGAGACAAACCATAAGAAACTCTTAACCACAGGAAACACACTGACGGTTGCTAGAGGGGAGATGGGGGGGGGTATCTGGGTGATGGGCATTAAGGAGAGCACTTGATGGAATGAGCACTGGGTGTTATATGCAACTGATGAATCACTAAATTCTACCACTGAAACTAATAATACACTAAGTTAATTAAATTGAATTTAAATTAAAATAAAATAAAATGCCAAAAAAAGAAAAGAAAATGAAGCTGATATACAAAGGATGAGAAGGAATTCATCGAAAGAATGTAAAGAACAGTATTTTGGGCAGAAGGAAGTGAGTAGGAAGGCTGTAAGCGAAGACACTAGCATGTTAAAGATAGTGTAAGAAGGTCAGTGTGTCCGGATCACAGCTAGCAGGAAACCGGTATCTAATAAACCAGGCTGGACATGATGAGTCAGATGATGCACATCACAGAAGATCAAAGTAAGTACTTTAGGCTTTATTCTGAAAGGAGTAGGAAAGTAGTGAAGAATTTTAAACAGGGTAATAATATTTCTACTGAAATGTTGAGATAATTGTAGCTTTACATGCAATTTTAAGAAATGAGGACAGAGGGCGCCTGGGTGGCTCAGTTGGTTAAGCGACTGCCTTCGGCTCAGGTCGTGATCCTGGAGTCCCAGGATCGAGTCCCGCATCGGGCTCCCTGCTCGGCAGGGAGCCTGCTTCTCCCTCTGACCCTCCCCCCTCTCATGTGCTCTCTCTCTCTCATTCTCTCTGTCTCAAATAAATAAATAAAATCTTTAAAAAAAAAAAAAAAAGAAATGAGGACAGAGAGATCTTGTCCACCCTTTACGCAGTTTCCCCTAGTGGTAACATCTTGCAACACTGAGGCACAATACTGTGATCAGGATTATCATCATGGACACAAGATACAGGGCAGGTTCATCACTGCAAGGATCTCTCATGTTGCCCCTTCAGGAGCACACCCAGCCGCATGGTTTATAAATAAATGAACAGTTCTGAGATATAGAAAGATGACTCTTGCTGTCTGGTCAAGAGCAGATTGGAGGGGACCAAGAATGGGTACAGGGAGAGAAGTTAACGGCAATACTACAGGCAAGACATGATGACAGCGTGGTCTGCAGCAGCTAGCAGGGGAGATGTCGGAAAAGTGGCCGCACTGAAGAGGCAGGGAGTAGTCAAAGTGGACCAGACGTGATGATGAACCCATGAAGGAAATGAAAGAGATTGAGGGTGAAAGGTAAGCCCCAAGTTTCCAGATTATGGTTATACAGATAACCACAAGGGAATACCATATTGACAACCATGGAGGGGAAACGGAGGAAGATCTGAACATATTAACATGCTTTTTTAGACTTCCAGACAGAATTTTCAAAAGCTGATTACACCGGAGACAAGACAGGACTTAGCTTTCTGTGCACCCAAGAGAGGTTTCTTAGGCTCCACTCGAGAAAGAGGATGGGAATGCCTGATAACTAATGGCCTGGGACAGCACAGCAGAGACAGAAAAAGACCTCCAGTCAGAATGCAAACAAAGTATTCTCCCTTATGTAAGATTAAAGACTAGTCAAGGGTCCTAAATTACTAAACCCGCCTCTTCACAAGTAATTTAATCAAATAGTGACTCATCTTTGAGAGATTCTGAAAAGTAAGTCCCTTGTATTAAGTCGCTCCACAGTAATGATGTTACAGCTCCTTAATTATGGATTTTCAGTTCGGCTGCAGTTTGACTTATATTTCTCAACTCCCATTAAATCCTCATTCACCAAACAGGTGAATGCTACATGCTGAGATAAGAGGCTGAGAGCCAAGTCCCAAGCTCAGTCTGATATTTAGATGATCAGTTATGATTCAGTACATTAGGAGTTAATGTAAACACAAGTGTAGCATATTTGAGGAGGACAGAAAATGGAAACCTAATCCATGCTTGGGAGGTCAGGGAAGGACTTCCAAAGGTGCTACCTGACAAGAATGGTAAAAGATGCCACTCTTTAAATCCATTTAAATATGTTATCCAGATTAAAAAAAAAAAAGACACAGCAAATCTGTCTTGGAGAGGAAGAGGCTGATATCTCAGAAGGCAGAGGGAGAAAAGGTTTCCCAAAAGACAAAAAAAGCAGGTGTAAAGACACAAAGGCAAGGAAAAGCAGAATGTCCTGTTCAAAGAACTCTAAGAAGTCCAGTAAGGCCAGGACATATGGTACAATGAGAAGAGTGAAGAGATGCAAGGATGCAGAGGGAGAACGGAGCATCTCATACTTACTAGGCACCCAGGCAGTACAATCCGTGCAGCCCAGTGGCTGGGAGCACAGGGGAGGAAACAAGACCGTCCAGGTTCAAATCCCAGGTCTATTCCTTACTAGCTAGATGGCCATGGGCAAGTTACTTAAAATCCTCATGTATGGGGCTTATATAAAATCCTATTTCATGTGACATTTAAGTGAAACAATACATATGAAATAATCAGAACAATGCCTGGTATGAAGGGCTTGCTCAATAAATGTTAGCTATTTCAAAACCATTGGCTTTGATAGTATAAACTATGATCATAAGCCACTAGCACTCCTGTAGTATTTGTCTGTGCTTCTCATCCCCTTTCTACTTCATTGTACAGCCATTTTCCTAGATCTTATGCCCTTAGCCACATTTTTAGATCTCCCCACAGAGTTATGCGAAATATCTTGCATCCAGTAGGCACTGACAGACTCAAGGAAAAGACCAGTAATTAAACCTTCACAATTATCGCTTAAAGACTCTCCAACTTGCTGATGTCACTAAAATAATGCAGTAAATATTCAGTGAATCATAGTTAAATCAATGAAAAACTATGCAATATCATCCTCGTTGATACACAAACAATTCGACAAATTTTTAGAGTGCCTGAAACGTTGCAAAGGAATGAAAAGAGTAGCACACAGAGAAAATCCAGAGTACCTGAAAATTATGGATGTAAGATCTGACGACTGCTCTTATTCATCAAACAGGCACTTTAATGATTTCTGCTTTAGTGAAATCATCACTTCAAAAACCCCAAGGGTTCTGGCAGAAATGATGAACTAAAAACACAAGAACGCCAGGACAGAGAATCTAGGCAAAGTCACGGTACTCGAAAAGAAACCCCAGCTAAAAATAGGCACACAGACAAGGGCACATAATCTTGGGACCTCAGAACTATAAACAAAAAAAGGAAAGAACATCCAAGGTTTCAAGTATCAATCTACCCAGGGACAGGGCCAGCGTCAAGTGAAGGCCCAAATAACAGGGACCTAACACAAGGCCAAACAAGCAGGACACTAACATTAGCAGCCTAGCACCAGGGGATGGAAACTCATGGTCTGGCACATAAGACACCAATCACATGTTTGGACAGTATCTGTTAATACGACTAGCGCAACAACGGGCAGAACAGTGTTTCTAATACTCAGAAGATGATATATTTCGAGAACAGTCTAAATAAGGAGATACTCCATCTACTTAGTGCTCATTGACAGTGATAGTGGCAGATGCCAGAAATACATCCAAGGATGCTTACTGGAAGGGGGCTCTACCACAGACCAAGTAAAATCTCCCCAGCATGCAAAGTTCCCTTTGAAGAAGGCTTCTGTTTCCATCAATAATGTGGAAAATATGCCTCCCTCTCAATGGCTTCTAGTATCACTTCATTATACTACTGGTCAATAGCAAGGGCTTGGATATGGACCAGTAGGAGTTTCTCTAGGCCTCTTTAAATGACTGTGTCAGACCGGGCAGTGACAGATGAGCAGTAAGAAATTTAGTTTATTTCTTTTCTTTTTCCAGTTTGGGCTCAACTGGACCAAACTTGTTCACTCATATTACATGTTACCCCAAAATGATTAAGGCAACTACTAAGCCTTCCCTGCTTAGGTATTTCTGATACCTTCCTAACACCTTCCTAAGGTATTCCCAATACCTTCCCTGCAAGGTATTTCTGATCATTTATAAACAATCACCAATATTTGGAGGAACAGACCCAACTGTACTTGCCCTTACTTGTCAGACTGGGTGTCCAGGTTATCAAAGGTACATCTGGTGCTTGTTTGCCTAGCTTTTGAAAAAGTACTTCCAAGTGTAAATTTACTCAGAGTAAATGGCTGAGTCTACGTTTCTTTACCTGTAAAATAAGTACCAACAAGGGCACCCAAGTGGCTCAGTCATTAGGCGTCTGCCTTCAGCTCAAGTCATGGTCCCAGGGTCCTGGACTGAGCCCTACATTGGGCTCCCTGCCCAGCGGGAAACCTGCTTCTCCCTCTCCCACTCCCCCTGCTTATGTTCCCTCTCTCACTGTATCTCTCTCTGTCAAATTAATAAATAAAATCTAATAAATAAATAAATAAATAAATAAATAAATAAATAAATAAATAAATAAATAAATAAAATAAGTACCAACCCCAATGGATTATGAAGAAAATTAAATAAGATAGCATGTTTAAAGAGCCCAGCAGGGCCTCACTCATGTTGCTATTATTAACAATGTGAGTGTTCTTTCCTCACAAGCCAAGGGCACACCCTGAAGCTGGATTCCAGGTTTCTACCAAATGAGACATGATCCAGGAGGCAGAGAAGCTAGTTCCTGAACTTGTGGTAGGCCAATGGGGCCCACAGGTAAGACTGAGGAGCTCACAACTACAACTGAGTACAAGAGAGATCAGCAGTCACTCCCTTTTCAGGATGACTGATGCTTGTTCAAAGAGCCTGGTAAAGGGGAAGAACACCAGGCTCAGCGTCAAGGACCCTAAGTTTTAAATCTTAGCTCTACCAGTCGCCTGTGGGGGCAAGTTACTTAAACTCTGAAATTAAATGCCTTCATCAGCAAAATGGACATATCTACTTTACAAGGGTTTTTTTTGGGGGGGGGAGGGGTTGGGGATTATTTATGGATTTAAAAAGTACATTTTAAAACACAGTACACACTTAACATTTTTTCCCTCCATTATCTTGGAGTTCCAGAAAATGCCAAGTAAGAGTTCCCAAGGTCTAAGAGAAAACCATTGAGTAAGGCCCCTGGGTTCAGAAGGAACCACTGAAACTAACTCCACGATGATCCACAAGAAGAGTTTTCCAGATCTAGGAACTAAACAGCCTTCATGCTTTGAACCCAAGGATTTATCCTGTGAATCCAGTAAACCATACACCCTAAAAGCTCCTACAACAGCAAGAGTCAAAGCTCAGAAGATACAAAGAAAGATGCCTACACAGTTGACTATCAGACACATCCTCCAATGGGACAGTGGAAATGATAAGGAATAAATGCACACATTGCCACAGCAGTGCATTTAAGCCTTCCTGGGCCTAAGTATATTAGAGTGACATCTCAGGACAGAACTGACTATAATAAAAGGGAAAGGCTGTCCTGATATGGACTAGATGGGTTGAGTTCTGATGCCTAAAAAACAAGGTTCTAGGGGCAAGAAGACTCAGAAATTTAGGGGAAAAAAATGTTTAAAAGGCTTATTTTATGATGAAGATTATCTAGACTAGAAATCTGTAAAAGGACTCTAAATCAAGAATAATCTATTCTGGGGGAGCCCGGGTGGCTCAGTCGGTTGAGTGCCTGACTCTTGGTTTTGGCTCAGGTGATGATCTCATGGTTTTGGGATCTAGCCCCAGGTAGAACTCCGAGCTCAGTGGGGAGTCTGCTTGAGATTCTCTCTGCCTCTCCCTCTGCCCCTTCCTGCACTCTCTCTGTCTCTCTTTGTACAAAATAAATAAATCTTTAAAAAAAAAAAAAATTCTGAAATAGACTGGAATGAGAGTAAACAAAACAACACAAAACAAAAAACAACATTTCCAAATCTGTTCTCAACATGTATTCTGTGTCCCTGTGATTTCCTTCCTTGTAATAGTCTAGAATACAAATACCAGAAATCTGGCTGGCATGCCAGCACATCACTACGCTGGGTTTATCGCTGATAATAATAATCGAACATGAAAAATAATAATGATAATAATCAAATATGGCCTTCTTTCTCCCACAGCTCAAAACTTGGTCTTAGAATCCCAACTGCACAGCTCCCTCAGCTGCCATCACCAGCTGACTAGAATTTTTTTTTAAGACTTACTTGAGAGGGGCGCCTGGGTGGCTCAGTTGGTTAAGCGACTGCCTTCGGCTCAGGTCATGATCCTGGAGTTCCGGGATCGAGTCCCGCATAGGGCTCCCTGCTCAGCAGGGAGTCTGCTTCTCCCTCTGACCCTCCTCCCTCTCATGCTCCCTGTCTCTCATTCTCTCTCTCGCAAATAAATAAAAAAATCTTAAAAAAAAAAAAAAAAAAGACTTACTTGAGAGAGAGAGAACAAGCAAGGCAGGGAGGGGCAAAGGGAGAGGGTGAGAGAAACTTTATCAGACTCTACGCTCAGCACAGAGCCACCACAAGACTCAATCTCACAACCCTGAGATCATGACCTGAGCCAAAACCAAGAGTTGGAGGCTTAACCGACTGTGTTGTCCAGGCGCCCCATAGCTGACTAGAATTTACACCCAAGAGAAAACCCATCTGAAATCCATTTTAACCTACATCATTCATATACTTGCAGCAACATATTTACGTAGCCCTGGACAAAAGCAGTCAAGAAAAGAACACTGTCCT
This sequence comes from Neomonachus schauinslandi, assembly GCF_002201575.2. Classification (NCBI taxonomy): domain Eukaryota; kingdom Metazoa; phylum Chordata; class Mammalia; order Carnivora; family Phocidae; genus Neomonachus; species Neomonachus schauinslandi. The sequence continues at coordinate 70,111,204 of NC_058415.1, forward strand.
TAAGAAATTAAAAATAGAACTACCATAGGATCCAGCAATTCCACTTCAGTGTATTTATCCAAAGAAAACAAAAACACTGACTGGAAAAGATTTATATGCCCCCATGTACATTACAGCATTACTTACAATCGCCAAGATATGGAAAAAACCTGTGTCCATCAATGGATGAATGGATAAAGAAAATGTGGTATGTGTACACAAGAAGGAGGAAGGGGAAGGGAGGGGAGAGGGGAGGGAGGAGGGGAAGAAGAAGAAATCTTGCCATTTGCAACAGTATGGATGGACCTTCAGGGCATTATGCTAAGTGAAATAACTCAGAGAAAGACAAATACCATATGATCTCACTTATATGTGGAAACTTAAACACACACACACACACACAAACGCACACCAAGCTCACAGATACAGAGAATAGATTGGTGGTTGCCAGAGCTGGGGGTAGGAGATAGAAAAAATGGGTGCAGGGGATCAAAAGGTACAAACTTCATTACAAAATAAATCATAGAGATGTCACGTACAGCATGGTGTCTAAAGCTAATAAGACTGTACTGTGTAGTTGAGAGTTGCCAAAAGAGAAAGTTCTCATCACAAGAAAAAAAAAAAAACTTGTTTGTACATACATAAGGTGACAGATGTTAACTAGACTTCTTATAATCACTTTGCAAGGTACTGATCAAACATCAAATCATTGTTGTATACCTGAAACTGATACAATGCTGTATGTCAAATATATCTTGAAAAAAAATTAAAGAAAAGAAAGAGAGGACTTTCCAGATGAACAAAAAAAAGAAAACCGTCCTGGGGTGAAGGGTGAGGGATAAGCTGAGTTATCTGAATCGTCACTATGAGCAGAAAAGGGGTGGGGGGGTGGGGGGAGAGGAGATAAAGCTACCAAGAGGAACAAGACAGCTATTGTGGAAAGCTTAGTGGTCTAAGCTTTCCACAATAGCTGTCGAAACAGGAAGTTCACATCTACTGGGCTGATACAGAACCACAGAGTCTAACAGATTGTGACCAGGAAGACAGGTTGAGCAAAGAAAACCCAGAAAGAGAGCCAAATAAAATCTTTCCTATTTTCCACTATCAGAGAGAGAAGGTTTCCAAGCAAAATAATAACCAAAGAGCAATTTAATTAAAAAACAAAAGACAAAAACTATGAGGTAGCAGTACAAAACACCACAAATAGCCTTGCGATTAGCATAAAATGAAGAGGCTGAGAATAATGTAGAAGTATACTGGACACAGAAAGGTGCTCATGACATAAAGTTTAAAATGTCGATTACAAAAGAGAACATTCACTATGAGCCAATTTTCTTGTGTTTTAAAGCCTGAAGGCACACAAGTCTTAAGGCACTAGTTAATGTTTAGGTGGACAGTGGGGTTTTGAATGATTTTTATTTTCTTTTTGTTCATTTCTCCAACTTAACAACAACAAAATATTGGAGAAATTAATTCTTTTTGAAAAATCTGCTGCGATTAGTAATTTGCTTTTACTTCATGTATAGCCCTCAGAAAGAAGGAACGAATGTCAGTTGCAGTAAAGTTGTGTGCTGCTCAGACCCACCTTTCCAGTCACAGCGGTCTCCACAGGGACGGATGAGGAGACGTCCACTCTGATGATCCGTTAGTATCTGGCCACCCCATGCCTCACCTTACAACTCATTAGAAACCGGTGTCTTTAACAAACTGTTTCTGGATATAAATCACTTGCAACCAGGGCATTTCAAAAATACTCTTTAGGAGAAAATGATATATTCAGCTTGGTACTGGAAGTTCCAGCCAGAGAAGCCAGGCAAAAAAAAAAAGGGGGGGGCATCCAAATTAGAAAGAAGTAAAACTATCTCTTTTCACAGATGACATGATCTTATATATGCATGATCCTACAGAAGCCACAAAAAACTAATAAAGCTTATCAATAAATTCAGCAAAGTTGCAGGACCCAAGATCAACCTTGAATTTGGCAATGGTATTTTTACATCAAAAGACACCAAAAGAACAAGCAACAAAAAAATTAGAAAACTCATAAAGATGTGGAAATTAAACAATACAATTCTGATTAACCAATGCATCAAAGAAGAAATCAAAGAGTATCTCGACCCAAAGAAAATGAAAACACAACAAATGAAATTTATGGGATGGAAAAGCAGTTCTAAGAGGACAGTTTAGAGTGTTAAGTGCCTACATTAAGAAAAAACATATTGGGGCACCTGGGTGGCTCAGTAGGTTAAGCGTCTGCCTTCGGCTCAGGTCATGATCCCAGGACCGCACATTGGGCTCCCCGGTCAGCAGGGAGTCTGCTTCTCCCTCTGCCCTTCCCCTGCTCAGGCTCTCTCTCTCTCTCAAATAAATAAATAAATAAATAAAAGAAGGAAGGAAGGGAGGGAGGGAGGGAGGGAGGGAGGGAGGGAGGGAGGAAGGAAGGAAGGAAGGAAGGAAGGAAGGAAGGAAGGAAGGAAGGAAGGAAGGAAGGAAGGAA